>NC_056748.1:799992726-800260226 GCF_019279795.1 Protopterus annectens
GGTGACCCATGCACACCTCAGTTCAAAGAGCTTTTCTTCCACAGGAAAAAGTAGATCTCTTTTAGATCTGTTAATCAGGTTTTCTGTTCAGACTACACTCTCAGCAAGGGAATTTTTTAGGATTCTGAGGCTCATGGTATCTATGATTTTCATGATTACTCTTGCAAGACTCTGTATGAGAAAAATCCATCTGTTCCCGAAATCTGTATTGTCCCAACAAAATAACATCCCTGACATTTCAGATTCCAGTTTTAGGTTTTGTTAAAAGGGTGACTTTTTTTTTTTGGTGGATACATCAGATTTCGCAGAATCCAGGTCTTCCACTCTCCCTCTTCACAGTAGCACATCAATCACAACCGATACCTCAGACTCTGCTTGGGGAGCAGTATCTGGGAGTAAAAGTCCAAGATCTTTGGAACATTAGACAAACCAAAACACAAATATAAAGTAGATGTTGACAGTTATAAATGCCCTCAACTCTTAATCGTTTGTAGTCCCTGGGACCTTGGCAAGTGTTTATAGACAACAGCAAAGTGGTGTGGTACTTAAACAAGCAAGGCAGAAGTAGATCTTCCTTCTGTGCAGACTAGCCATGGTAGCCTAGGATGTAGCTCTTCAGCTCAGTCTCACTCTGCACACATCTTGTATACCGTCAGAGCAAAACTGTGTGGCAGACAAGCTGAGCCATATCAGGACAGAATGGAAATTGAATCAGGGGGTCTTCCAGAAATTGAATCAACTATAGGGAATGCCTCATATAGATTGTTTCGTACATTTAGTCAGTTGGCAAAATCCTGCAAGAAGGCTTGGAAGACGGATGCGTTTCCTTTTCCATGGACAGGAATATTCCTGTATACTTTTCTACCCATTCCACTAATACCTAGGGATTGTTGATGTCCTTCATGGATGCATCTGCAGTCATAACAACTGGGTTGTCCTGTCGTCAGGCAGCCCTTCAGTCGGCCGGATTCCAAAGTCCCGGCCGACTGATGTCGCACTTCACCCGTCATCTCTGTGGGTCTTCGGTATAAAGCATCAGCCGACGCCATTTTCCTCAGTCTTTCTTGCCGATGGCTCAAGCAGAAGCTGTTCGCAAGTGCCGGTCGGTCGGATCCAGAGATTACTTCTACCGAATACTACTTCGAAGACTTCTAAAGCTAAGTACCCCGTTGGGGACTCTTTCTTGCCTCAGCCGATGTCAAAAGATTTCTTGCAGGTTCAACCCCCAAGGTTTAGCAGGAACTGGCCTGCCAAAAATTGGTCCTTTCCTGACTCCACAAAATTTCAAAGGGGCAGGAATAGACGTTCCAGAGGCAGAAACCAATCCAGAGGAGGTGCCTACAGAGGACGACAGTGGCAAGGTAACAACAGAGGCACAGACACAACCACTGCCACTACATAACAAAAGACAAGTGGATTTTACAAACCATAGATCAAGGTTACCGGTTTCACTTCCACACTTTACCAGTCAAAAGAGGAATGCCAAATCTACCTTCAAATCAAAAAACAGAGGCACTACAACAGATAATGGAGTTAGCAAACATGAGAGCTGTGGAAAGAGTGCCAACAGCAGAGCAAGGAAAGGAGTTCTACTCCAGACTATTCCTAGTTCAAGAAAGGAAAAAAGTTGGAGACCAATTCTCGACCTGTCCACCTTAAATACATACATCATTGTCCCAAAATTCAAAATGCTGACCCTACAGCAACTTCTTCCCATGCTGGGCAAGGAGTGTTGGCTGGTAACTCTAGATCTCAAGGAGGCATACCTGCACGTCCCCATTCGACCAATCTGCAGAAGATACCTCAGATTTCTTGCAGGATCAGAGCACTATCAATTCTCAGCGTTGCCCTTTGGCTTATCTACTGCCCAGAGTATTCACAAAATGCCTGGCATCAGTAATGCCCATTGCAGACTACTGGGAATTCAAATTTCCCCATACCTGGACGACTGCCTGCTACAAGGGGACAACAAAAGCAAGCTGACAACAGATTTACAAAGGGTCATTTACTTGCTACAAGCACTGGGATACACAGTCAATTTACAAAAGTCAAGGCTGATACCATCCCAAACAAGGACATTCTTGGTAGGAATTGGACACAGTAAAACAAATGGCATTCCTGACTACAGAAAACAAAAAGAACTCCCTCTTTACTTCTTGGCACTAACAAAACTGAACAAGTTAACAGCAAGAAAAGTACTGCAGGCCTTGGGCTTCATGGAATCATGCATAATCTTGGTCCCATTTGCCAGACTACATATGAGAAAACTACAGTGGTACCTAAAGAATTTATGGTCCCAACACAGACACAGCCTAGAAACAGAAATCCCACTAATTCCATGCTTAAAGCAGGAGTTCCTATGGTGGGCTCAGGCATGTCAGTCAAACCCAGGCCTACCCTTTCGCAGATGTCAAGCAAGCCAGACCATCACAACAGACGCTTCAGACCTAGGATGGGGGGCCACATGCTGGACAAATGCGTGCAAGGATTGTGGACACAGGATCAACTTCACCTGCACATCAACCTAAAAGAATTGCTGGCAGTAAAACTGGCAATCCAAAGTTCAAATCATTTCTCCAAGAGGGCCAGTTGATGATAAGGACAGACAACACCACAGTCATGTGGTACATCAACAAACAGGAGACACTCATTCATACCCCTATGCAGAATGACTTTGGAGCTGTGGACCCTGGCACTCAGCTACAACATCCAGTTACAGGCAATATTTGTACCGGAAAAGAAAATACTCTAGCAGACATATTAAGCAGAACCACATCGGATGCCCACGAATGGAAGCTGCACCCGGACATCTTCAAGACCATCTCAAAGAAATGGGGAATGCCTCAGATAGATCTATTCGCATCACCTCTCAATCACCAGCTCAAAATGTTCTGCACAAGGACATTCCACCCACTAGCATGGAAAGTGGATTCGCTCTCCTTCAGCTGGAAAGGCCTAACAGCATATGCATTCCCACCTCTTCCCTTGATACACAAAGTACTACTAAAATCAAGGAAGAACGTCCAAAGATAATCCTGATAGCTCCAAACTGGCCAAGACAACACTGGTACCCACTGCTGAAGAGCATGTCTCGGAACAATATGTGGCCAATACCCCTGATGCCTTTGATGTTAACTCAGAACAACTACAGCATCATACATCCAAACCTAAAAACGTTGCAACTGACTGCATGGAACATCACATAGCAGCAGCTAATCCAGAACTTTCCCAAAGAGTTAAAGACATCATTCTTGAAGCACGCAGACCTTCAACAAGAAGGAACTATGCTGGAAAATGGAAAAGGTTTGTCATTTGGAGTACGGAAAGAGGAAAAGATGTATCAAACATAGATATGCCTAACATTCTGGAGTATCTGGCCGAACTTCTTCATTCAGGCCTGTCCTACTCCTCCATCAAGATACATGCATCAGCTATTTCAGCAGAATACAGCTTTGATCCACCTGTTTTTCGCACCCTTTGCTCAGGCAGTTCCTCAGAGGAATCAAGAATGTAAAACCTCCAAGGAAACCACCATTACCAGCTTGGGACTTAAACTTTGTGCTAGAAAAGTTGACACTATCACCCTTTGAACCAGCAGCAACAGCAGACCTACAACACCTGTCATGGAAAACTGCTTTCCTACTGGCAATTACTTCAGCAAGGAGGGTTTCAGAACTACAGGCCTTAATGGCAGTGCAACCATTCCTAATCTTCCACCAAGATAGAGTGTCCATGAGGACTAATCCTACATTTATGCCTAAGGTGGTATCCAGAGTGTCTTTAAACCAGGCAATCCACCTACCTACCTTCTTTCCCAACCCACAAAACAGAGGGAAAGAATACTGCATACCTTGGATGTACATAGACAGCTACGCTACTACTTGGACAGAACAAAAATAGCAGAAAGACTGACCAACTTTTGTAGCCTATGCAACAGGAAGGCAAGGAAAAGCTATTTCCAAACAGACAATCTCCAAATGGATAGGAAATTGCATACGATTCTGTTACTCCTTCCATGGAAAACCAATTCCACAGAACATAAGACCTCATTCTACAAGGGCAACAGCCACTACCACAGCCTTCTTACGAGGAGTGGCAACCAAAGACATTATTGAGGCGGCTACTTGGACCTCCGTGCATACATTTGCCAAGCATTATAATTTGCCTCTATATTCCAGATCCCGAGCAGGGTTTACCACTGCTGTACTGCAAGGGATCCTAACCACACCATAATCTACTTTTATCCTCCTCCCCTAGTTGGCTATGGTATTCTACCCAGTTGTTATGACTGCAGATGCATCCATGAAGGACATAGTACAGTTTTGTACCTACCATAAATGTAGATGTCGAACTGGATAGCATCTGCAGTCAGGATCCCTCCCTCCTTCCCTCTGTGGTACTCCTAGGGTGTTTACCCTCCTAATAGCTAGCTGGTGGGGGAGTCTTTTATGGTGTATTTGTTTGTATATATGTACATACATGCTTATTTTTGTGTTTACCTCTATCTTTTTGGAAACATTGGCATCTATCCAAATTTTAGCCTTCAAGAGGGCTACTGGCATCTGGGGCAAGAAACACTGAGGAAAATGGCGTCGGCTGATGCTTTTATACCTGAAGACCAACAGAGATGACGTCGGGTGAAGTGCGACATCAGCCGAAGCCGGACCCGGACTTTGGAATCCGGCCGACTGAAGGGCTGCCTGACGACAGGACAACCCAGTTGTTATGACTGCAGATGCTATCCAGTTCGGACATCTACATTTATGGTAGGTACAAAACTGTACTTTTTGACTCCATTCTGGTCCAGGCAACAGTGGCTCTCCTTTTATAAATTGTCCGAGACAGGTACCACAAGCTTCCTCACAGATTGGATGTAGTCACACAAGACAAGAGGAGTTTGATAAATGCCAACCCCAAACAACTACAGCTGACTGATTGGATGATGGTCTTTATACCCTTTAGGCACCTTTTTTCCTGAGAACTTGTAGTGGGTATTAAAGGAGACGAAGAAAAACTGCTGCTAGAAAATTCTATATTAGTAATTGGAAAAAAAATGTTCTAATTGGTGCCAAAAAAAGAACTAGCACCTGTTTATGGCTACTTTTTCTCTGGTTCTACATTATTTGTGTGCGAGTTAGTATTTTCTGGCCTACCTTACTTCTCAGTCAAGGTTTATTTGTTAGCCATTTCATATATTTCATAGCCATGTCTGCTTATGGATCCTCTCTTCCAGTGTAGTCACATGTAAAAATATTTTTTAAACATTTGTTGTATGCAAAACATAATAGCTGTCTCTGCATTTTTCTTTGTCATCTTTTGGAAGGATGCTGGAAGGGCAAATTAGATGTCATACAACCAGAGGCACAGCAACCACTGTAGCTTTTTTAGGGGTATTTAATAGGCAGTCTGCAGTAGAAACTGTTGAGATGTTCTTTGTGTTTCACTGTTGCAGTCATCACACTTGTGTTAACTGCCTACAGGTAGCCCTCAGTCGGCCCGAATACCAGAGTCTTAATATTTCTGCATCGGATGCTGTCACTTCTTCCATGATGTCAGGTCGTCAGGGGTGTAAAAACAGGCAGCTGATGCCATTACATCAGTCTTTCTTGTCGAGGAGGAGCCCGAAGCAGAAGCAGTTCACAAGTGCCAGTCGGCCGCTACCTGAAATTTTCGTTTTTCGAGTTGATAATCCTGAAGTCTTCTAAAGCTAAGTACTCCATAAGGGATCCTTTTTTCTTGCTCTAACCGATGTCAGAAAAAGTTAACAATTGTCTTGCCTGTGGAAAGTAAATACCTCACAGAGATTTTCATTCTTACTGCGTCACCTGTTTAGGCCCAGACCACAACGTCCCTCGCTGTTGGTTTTGTGCCTTGTTAAACGCCCGAACCATTCGTCCCCGGGCTATTTTTGTTGCTAAATTCTTTCGCTCTCGATCTCAGTATTCCGAAATGGCTTCGGTAAGCCACACGACTACCCAACTTCCGAACAAACATAAGGGTAAAGACAGACAGCATAAGTCCAAAACTGCCAACGATGCTTCTGTTAAGCTAGTCACCAGTCCACTGGTACTCAGTGAGGTGCCTTTGCAGCCCCTGATGCCCACTTCTGTGGATTCGCAGGGTTCTGCTGAGACCCATTCAGAGTCAGGTTTGCAGCGAGATGCTTCTTCGACTGTGGAACCAGTGGATGTCTCTACCTTGGATGGGTCAGGAGCCGCTGTGCAGGCACTGGCTTCTGATGGTGTTTTCCGACCTACCGATGTTGGAATCAAACCAAAGACTTCTTTTTTAGCCAAAAATTTTGAGTTTCTTAAGCCCAGAGTACGCACTACGCCTAGAAAACCTATGACCAAAGCTCAGGCCCCCCATGCCACAGAAACAAACGCTTAGAATGGCTGAAGACCTTATAATGCTAATTAGGTGAAACCAGTCTTCCCCTGCTAAGAGACAAAGAATTCAGTTACCCTCAGATTCTACAGACCAGGAGTCCGATGACTCTCACCTTTCTGATTATCAGGACATGCCCTTATCAGCCTATGAGGATTCAGTTGCAGAGGAATCCATTCCCTCTGCCTCCCTCTCTTTTGGTGAAACCTTGCTTATACTTTGAGAGCATTTCCATTGGGAATGCCAAGACTATCCTCAGTCCAGAAAGACACTCTGAGAATTTTTAGAGCTACCTCAGCACAGGCCTCTTCCCCCTGTCCTGGATGTTGTGGATGATGATTTCATGGAATCCAGTTTTACTACAGACACCTTACCTCCGGCTGCTAGGAAACCTGACCGGTACTACCAAGTATTTGATTCCCACAAGTTTCTTTTCAAGAATCCTACTGCTGATACAGAAATCATTTCACAGGAACCTAAAGGTATTAAGGCTACTACAGCCAAAAATCCTACCCCTTCAGACAGGGATTACAGAGCTTTAGACAGATGGGATAAAAAGGTATATTACCTCTGCAACTCTTGTTATCAGGGCATTGAATTGCTAGATGATGTCCTTCAAGGATGCATCTGCAGTCCTTACAAATGGGTTGTCCTGTCGTCAGGCAGCCCTTCGGTCGGCCGGATTCCAAAGTCTGGGTCTGGCCTCGGCTGGTGTCGCACTTCACCCGACATCATAGCTGCAGTTATTCGGGTATAAAAGCATCAGCCGACGCCATTTTCCTCAGTCTTTCTTGCCGCGTGGCACCCGAAGCAGAAGCTGTTCGCAAGTGCCGGTCGGTCAGAACCAGAGATTTCTACTACCGAATACTTCCACTATTACCGAAGACTTCTAAAAAGCTAAGTACCCCATTGGGGACTCTTTCTTGCCTCAGCCGATGTCAGAAAAAGTGAATAACTGTTTAACTTGTGGGAAACAAATACCTCATAAAGATTTCCACTCTTACTGCTTACCTTGTTTAGGCCCAGACCACGACGTAGCAGCTTGTCTAGCCTGTGCTTCTTTTAACCGACGGACGCTTAGACGTCGGTCGAATTTGCTGAGGAGTTTTTCGGCTCGATTTTGCTTACATTATGCCGCCGGATCCTCCGACTACGCAAATATCTAAAAGCGCAGAAAAGGACCGACACTCGCGGTCTGCGGTTTCGGCGAAACCACGGTTAAGCCAACCGAGTGTCTCGGGTTCGGCTGAAACCAAGCAAGCGGTTCTTCCTTCAGCCGAAAACTTACCTTCCGAGGCCTCTTCCAACCTGGTGGAATCGGCTGAAATCCCTCCTGCTCTTGCAGTTTCTCAGGAATTATCTGACACTATTCCTTGGATATCTCTACCCCCTTGCGTGGAGCTGCTAGGCCACCTGCATCCATGTCCATTAAGGCCTTTGCCAGGGCTAAAGCAGCTAAAACTACTAAATCTGTGCCTGCTAAGCCCCCCTCTCACAGGCCTAGCTCTAGTTCACAAATGCTTAGTCTAGCAGAGGATCTCATTTCTTTAATCCGGGGATCCCAACCTCAACCAGACAGGGCCTCTCACCCACCTCCAGAGAAGAGGCCTAGAGCAGAGCTCCCTGAGCCAGTTTCTACAGATGATTCCTCTGATGATTCACATAATACAAACCCTCCAGAGGCTTCCTTCTCCCCTTATGAAGACTCTGATGCTGAAGAGTCCATTCCTTCTGCCTCTCCGCCTGAGGAATTTTCCTTTGGGGAATCCTTGCATGCTATGAGGGAACAATTTCAGTGGCAGGGCCAGGATTTTCCAGACTCTAGAAAAAGGCTTAGAACTTTTCTGCATTTACCACAACATAGGTCTTTAGCCATTCCTCCAGTTCTCTCTGTTGTAGATGATGCATTTAATGATGCTTGTACTGCTCCTGATTCACTACCTTTCGGCCCCTGCTAAGCCCGATAGGTACTACAGGGTCCCGGACACGCATTACCATTTGTATAAGGCTCCTTTTGCAGACCCCGAGACTATCTCCCAGGGTCCTAAGGCTGTAGCAGCTACCTCTGCCAAAAACCCCCTCCCCTCTGAAAGGGAATCCAGGTCCTTAGAGAGATGGGGTAAAAAAGTTTACACTTCTGCTACTCTTTCAGCTAGGGCCTTGAACTGTCAATTCCACATGATCCAGTATCAAGAATTTATGCTAGACCAGTTAACCAAAAAGCTGTCCTCGGATGAACCATTAGACAAAAATCTGTTCAGGAAATGGTACATAACATTCAGCAAGTCAGTAACCATTCCTTAAAATGCGGCTATGATGCACTGGAGGCTTCCTTTAGATCAGCCATGACTGGCACAGTTATCAGAAGGCATGCATGGTTAAAAGAGCAGGCCTTACCAGACCATGTTAAATCAAAACTACTCGATGCTCACATGGACAAGATCAATTTGTTTGGCTCTCCTGCACAACAGGTGCTGAAGAAGATGGAAGAGAAGGCAAAATCTGTCCAAACAGTGAAAGATTTCTTACAGGTCCAACCTCCAAGGTTTAGCAGGAATTGGCCTCCAAGAATTGGTCCTTTCCAGACTCCTCCAGAGCTCAGAGAGGCAGGAATAGGCGTTCAAGAGGCAGAAGTCAATCCAGGAGTGCCTACAGGGGATGCCAGTGGCAGGGTAACAACCAGCGAGGTGCAGCCACAGACACAGCCACCACCACTACTACAGGACAATCACAGTGACTTGGCTCTAGCACGCCTACCAGGGAACAACTAGAAGCACCCTTGGGCGGGAAGCTAGCTTTATTTTCAGTAAACTGGCATTACATCACAAGAGACAAGTGGATTTTGCAGACAATAGACCAAGGTTACAGGTTTCACTTCCATACTCTACCAGGGAAGAGAGGAATGCCAAACCTACCTCCAAATCAAAAGCAGAAGCTCTAAAACAAATAACTCAATTATTAAGGATGAGAGCTGTGGAAAGGTACCATCTATGGAGCAAGGACAGGGATTTTACTCCAGACTCTTCCTGGTACCAAGAAAAGAAAGCAAATGGAGACCTATTCTCGACCTGTCCGCTTTAAACACCTTCCTCATTGTTCCAAAATTCAAAATGCTGACCCTACAGCAGCTTCTTCCCATGCTGGGCAAGGAGTCTTGGCTGGTAACTCTAGATCTCAAGGAGGCATACCTGCACATCCCCATACGACCAAATTGCAGAAGATACCTCAGATTTCTTGCAGGATCAGAGCATTATCAATTCTCAGCATTGCCCTTTGGCTTATCTACTGCGCCCAGAGTTTTCACGAAATGCCTGGCATCAGTAATTGCTCATTGCAGGCTTCAGGGAATCCAAATCTACCCTTACCTGGACGACTGCCTGATACAAGCGGACCACAAAAACAAGCTAGCAGAAGACTTGAAAAGGGTCATTTACCTACTACAAGCTCTGGGATACACAGTCAATATAAAAAAGTCAAGGCTGATACCATCCCAAAGGATAACCTTTTTGGGTGCAGAGCTGGACACATCGAGACAAATGGCATTCCTAACAGTAGAAAACAGGAGCAACTCCCTCTCTACTTCTTGGCATTAACAAAGCAGAACCATCTAACAGCAAGAAAAGTCCTGCAAGCCTTGGGTTTCATGGCATCCTGCATAATATTGGTTCCACATGCCAGACTGCATATGAGAAAGTTACAGTGGTACCTAAGGAATTTATGGTCTCAGCACAAGCACAGCCTAGAAACCCAAATTCCAATAATTCCATGCCTGAAGCAAGAATTCCAATGGTGGGCTCAGGCCTGTCAGTCAAACAAAGGATTGCCCTTCCACAACGCTCAACCAAGCCAAACCATCACAGGACGCCTCAGACCTCGGGTTGGGGGGCACATGCTGGACAAGTGCATACAAGGTTTATGGACTCAAGACCAGCTGCACCTACACATAAATCAAAAGGAAATGCTGGCAGTAAAACTGGCAATTCAGACATTCAGACCATTTCTTCGACAAGGTCAACTGTTGATAAGGACAGACAATACCACAGTTATGTGGTACATCAACAAACAGGAGGCACACATTCGTACCCTCTATGCGGATGGCAATGGACCTCTGGAATGTGGCCCTGAGTTACAACATTCAGTTACAAGCAATTTTTGTACCAGGAAAAGAAAACATTCTAGCAGACATACTAAGCAGAACTACCACGGATGCCCACGAATGGATGCTGCATCCGGACATCTTCAAAGCCATTACAAGAAAATGGGGACTCCCACAAATAGACTTATTTGCATCCCCACGCAATCACCAACTAAAGAAATTCTGCACAAGGACGTACCACCCACTTGCTTGGAAGGTGGACTCCCTATCTTTCAGTTGGAAAAACCTGACAGCATATGCATTCCCACCACTTCCTTTGATGCACAAGGTGCTATTGAAGATCAAAGAGGACCGTCCAAGGATCATTCTGATAGCTGCAGACTGGCCAAAACAACATTGGCACCCATTACTGAGGAGCATATCTCGGGAACAAATATGGCCCCTACCCCTTGTTCCCTTGCTGTTAACACAGAACAACTACAACACCCTGCATCCAAACCTGAAAACACTGCAGCTGACTGCCTGGAACATTGCATAAGAACAAATAACCCAAATTTATCCCAAAGGGTTAAAGACATTATCTTGGAGGCTCGCAGACCCTCAACAAGAAAACATTATTCAGCAAAATGGAAAAGATATTTCATTTGGAGTACTGCAAAAGGAGAAGATGTGTCACTGGTAAACATAGCCAACATCCTGGAATACTTGGCAGAGCTCTTCCACAAAAGCCTGTCCTATTCTTCCATTAAGATTCATGCATCAGCTATTTCAGCAGAATACGACTTGGATCCTCCAGTCTTCTCACATCCTCTGCTCAGGCAGTTTCTGAGAGGAATTAAAAATGTAAAACCACCATTGCCAGCATGGGACTTGAACTTTGTGCTAGAAAAATTGACACTCCCTCCTTTCGAACCAGCAGCAACAGCAGAATTACAATACTTATCATGGAAAACTGCTTTCCTGCTGGCAATCACTTCAGCAAGAAGGGTATCTGAGCTACAGGCATTAATGGCAGTACAGCCCTTCCTGATCTTCCATCAGGATAGAGTGTGTGAGAACAAATCCTACTTTTATGCCTAAGGTGGTCTCCAGAGTATCTTTGAATCAGGCTATCCACCTACCTACATTCTTCCCCAACCCACAGAACAGGGGAGAAAGACTGTTGCATACCTTGGATGTGCATAGACAATTACGCTACTACCTGGACAGGACCAAGGGCACTAGAAAAACTGACCAGCTACTGGTAGCATATGCAACAGGAATGGAAGGAAAAGCAATTTCAAGACAGACAGTCTCTAAGTGGATAGGAATTGCATTAGATTTTGTTACTCCTACCATGGGAAGAAAACTCCACAAAACATCAGGCCGCACTCTACAAGGGCTACAGCCACTACCACAGCTTTTCTACGAGGAGTGGCTACCAAAGACATTTTAGAGGCTGCTACTTGGAGCTCCGTGCATACATTTGCCAAGCATTATAATTTACCTTTATACTCTAGATCCCGAGCAGGTTTTGCCACTGCTGTTTTGCAAGGGATCTTAACTACACCATAATTTCATTTCTCCTCCTCCCCCAGTTTGGCTATGGTATTCTACCCATTTGTAAGGACTGCAGATGCATCCTTGAAGGACATACTACAGTTTTGTACCTACCATAAATGTAGATGTCCGATAGGAATGCATCTGCAGTCAGGATTACCCTCCTTCCCCTCTGTGGTACTCCTAGGGTAATTGCCCATCTTGTAGCTAGCTGGGGGAATCTATTATGGTGTATTTGTTTGTATATATGTACATACATGCTTATTTTTGTTTGCTCTCTACTATTTGGAACCATTTGCATTTATCCAAATTTAGCCTTCCTAGAGGGCACCTGGCATCTGGGGCAAGAAACACTGAGGAAAATGGCGTCGGCTGATGCCTTTATACCCGAATAACTGCAGCTATGACGTCGGGTGAAGTGCGACACCAGCCGAGGCCAGACCCAGACTTTGGAATCCGGCCGACCGAAGGGCTGCCTGACGACAGGACAACCCATTTGTAAGGACTGCAGATGCATTCCTATCGGACATCTACATTTATGGTAGGTACAAAACTGTACTTTCTTCGTCTCACATTGCTGCAGTCATAACCTGTGGGTAGTCCGCTGTCCTCGGTCGGCCCGAATACCAAAGAGTTAGGCTGGCATCGGTCATGGGCGCCCGGAGCTGACGTCAGTACATAGTAGTACTTAAGCGCTTGACCGACGCCATATCCCCAGTCTTTCTTGCCGCGTGGTCCGAAGCAGAAGCAGCGTTTGCAAGTGCCGTTCGGCGTTCTGAAATTTTCAGTTTTCGAGTTTTAGACCGAAGACCAAGTTGGGCTAAGTACCCTGTTGGGGAAAATTTTTGTCTTTTCTTGCCTCAGTTAATCCGGATGTCAGAAAAAGTTAATAATTGTATTTCTTGTGGGAAACAGATACCTCATAGGGACTATCATTCTCTCTGTATTCCTTGCTTAGGGCCTGAACACGTAGTCGGGTGTCGCTTTGCACTAGATTTAATAAGCGCACCATTAAATGCAGATTAGACTGTGCTAGGCTTGTTTTGAGCGGTGTAACTACAACATGCCGTCGGATCCTCCGGCGCCGCTACCATAAAAGCGAAAAGATAAATCATTAAGGTCTAAACCGGATGAGTCCGTTGCGGACGCCGGTTCTATGGAATCTACGGTTGAATCTGTGGATCCAGCCGAGGTCTCGGCTGAATCCCAGGGGGAACCTTTAATTTTGCAGGAGTTGGCCTCTCAGGAGTTAGGTCAGGCCGAGGGTGCTTCTCAAGTTTCTGTGGTTCCATCCTTACAAAAGGTTATTAGGCCTTCTACTTCAGTCACTAAAGGCCCTGCTAAGGCTAGACCTGGTATTTGTGGTACGGGCCACAGCCCTGGTTCTTCGGGCTCTGTTCCTAAAAAGCATATGTTGAGAATGGCAGAGGATTTTATTACTTTGATCAGGGGTTCTATGCCCCCTCCAGAGAAGAGGCCTAGGGTGGAGACAGGTTTAGAGGGAATGGAACATTCCTCAGATTACTCTGAGTCCTCAGCTGAGGATATTCAGGATTTTCCTCCCTATTCTGATTCGGATGCAGAGGATTCCTGTCCTTCTGCTTCACCTCCAGAGGATTTTTCCTTTTCTGAAACCTTGCATTCCATGAGGGAGCATTTCAAGTGGGAAGGTCAGGATTTTTCAGATTCTCATAAGAGGCTTAGGGAATTTTTGTTTTTGCCACAACATAGACCTTTGGCAATCCCCCCTGTTTTAGATGTTGTTCAAGATGTTTTTTCTGAAGCTTCCCTTAATCCTGATTCTTTACCCCCTGCCCCTGTCAAGCCAGACAGGTATTACAGAGTTCCAGAGGCACATAAATATTTGTATAAGAGCCCTAGAGCTGACCAGGAAACTATTATCCAAGGGCCTAAGGGTGTCAGGGCTTCTGTGGTTAAGAATCCAGTTCCTTTGGATAAAGATTCTAGAGCGTTGGATAGGTGGGGTAAAAAAGTGTACACCTCTTCTACGTTGGCTATGAGGGCTTTAAATTGCCAATTCCATATGCTGAAGTATCAGAACTTTCTGTTAGGTCAATTGAAATTTAAGGTAGATGCTTTATCTGAGGGTATAGAGTTTAAGGAATTGCAGGACTTGGTTCATGCTTCAGATCAGGTTGGTAAACATTCCCTGCAGTGTGGCTTCGATGCCCTTCAGGCTTCTTCCAGGGTAGCTGCTACTGGTTCAGTTATTCGTAGACATGCCTGGCTTAAAGATCAAAATTTGTCAGAGCATGTTAAAGCACGGATTTTGGATGCTCCCCTTCAATCTGAAGTTCTTTTTGGTTCCCCTGTGGAGTCAGTTTTGAAAAAGATGGAAGACAAAGCTAAGTCTATGCAGACAGTTAAGGAATTTTTGCAAGTGCAGCCCCCTAAGTTTAGCAGGAATTGGCCTGCAAGAGGATGGTCTTACCCTGCTTCAGATTTTCAGTCTAAGGGCACGTCTAGACGTGGTAGGGGCAGGGCTCACGCTCAGGGTTCTTTCAGACCTAGGACTTGGAGTTCTCCTGCACAATCTTCTGGTGAGGGCAGGGGTCAGCCTTTTCATAAACAGACCCAATGACCTGTATCTCCAGCTGCCAGATCCTTCCTTTCTGGCAGCTTCTCTAGGAGGAAAGTTGGCACTTTTCAAGCAAAATTGGCATTTGGTCACCCAGGACAAATGGGTGTTGGACATAATAAATCAAGGCTACAAGTTTTATTTTCACACTTTTCCCCCTTTCAAAGGCATGCCAGATGTACCTCCTCGGCAACGGCTGGAGGCTCAGGAACAAATTTCTTTGCTTTTACAGATGGGGGCAATCCAGGTGGTACCTCCGTCAGAAGAAGGCCTAGGGTTTTATTCTCGTCTATTCCTAGTGCCAAAGAAAGGAAACACTTGGAGGCCAATTCTGGATTTGTCCATTCTCAATACATACCTAGACATTCCAAAGTTCAAGATGTTAACATTACAGCAACTTCTGCCTCTGCTAGGCAAAGATCACTGGATGGTAACTCTGGATCTCAAAGAGGCCTATCTTCACATTCCTATCAGGCCCAGCTGCAGGAGATTCCTGCGTTTTCAGGCTGGCACTTCTCATTATCAGTTCTCTGCATTGCCCTTTGGTTTATCTACTGCGGCCAGGGTGTTCACAAAGGTTCTGGCTCCTGTAATAGCTTTCTTAAGACTGAGGGGAATACAAATTTATCCTTATCTGGACGATTGCCTGATTCTTGCTCAGGACAAAGACAAGTTACTTCAACAGCTACAGTATGTAATGGCAGTTTTAAGGTGCCTAGGGTATTCTGTGAACGAAACAAAGTCCAGTCTAGTACCCTCTCAGGACATGTGCTTTCTGGGTGTGAGACTGTATACAGCCTCTCAGATGGCTTTTCTGACCCCGGACAAACAAAGAGCTCTTCATCTATACTTCCAGCAATTATCAGTACTGTCCAGGCTGACTGCAAGGACAGTCCTTCAAGCCTTGGGGTTCATGGCATCTTGCATTCTGGTACTTCCCAATGCCAAACTGCATATGCGGAAGCTACAATGGTATCTCAAAAGTGTATGGACTCAACACTGCCACGATTTGGACACTGTCATTCCAATAATACCTTGCATCCAGAAGGAATTCTTGTGGTGGGCACAGGAATGTCACCTAAACAAGGGACTCTCTGTGACCCGACCAGAGGCGAGTCAGATCTTAACGACGGATGCCTCAGATCTGGCTTGGGGAGCACACTTCAATGGGAAATGGATTCAAGACATGTGGCCTCCCAAACTACAGCATTTGCATATCAACATGGAGATGTTAGCAGTCCAGTTTGCCCTGATGGCTTTCAAGGGCCTACTTCAACCAGGACAGGTGTTGATACAAACAGACAACACTACAGTCATGTGGTACATCAACAAGCAGGGGGGGACCCATTCTTACCCTCTTTGCAGACAAGCTATGATATTGTGGGAGACTGCTCTGGGTTTGCACATCACTCTTCTAGCACGGTTTCTGCCAGGAGCACAGAACTCCCTAGCAGATGTATTGAGCAGACACATTGTGGATCCCCACGAGTGGAAATTGGATCCTCAGGTATTTCAACAGTTGACAGTGGCTTGGGGTACTCCAGACATAGATCTGTTCGCGTCTCCTCTAAATTTCCAACTACCATAATTTTGCACAAAGATGTTTCACCCAAAAGCTTGGAAAGTGGATGCTCTATCTTTCAGTTGGAACAACCTTCACGTCTATGCTTTTCCTCCTCTGCCTCTCCTTACCAAGGTTCTCTTGAAGGTCAGGCGGGACAAGCCTTGCATGATTTTAATAGCACCAGATTGGCCACGACAGCACTGGTATCCTCTGCTGAGGAGTTTAATTCAGGAGCCTCCTTGGCCTTTGCCTCAGCTTCCTCACTTGTTGTCCCAGTCAAGCAGTCATTTGCTCAATGTCAGGGTGCAGTCCCTGCATCTAACGGCCTGGCGTATTCTGTTTTAGAGCCTGTGGGTTCTCAGCTTCCTCAACAGATTTTAGATGTCATTTTGGAAGCTAGTGGCCCAGCACTAGAAAAGTTTATGCTGATAAATGGAAGAGATTTTTTCTTTGGAGCGACAAAGGACTTTGATGTCTCGGTACCTAATTTGAGTTTTACACTGCAGTACCTTACTGAGTTACTAGACAAGGGTTTGTCATTTTCCTCTGTGAAGGTTCATGCTGCAGCTATTTCTGCTCACTATGATTGTGACCCTCCTTTATTTTCTCACCCTTTGTTTAAGCAATTTCTTAGAGGGCAAAAATATAAGACCCCACGTAGAGCTCCTACTCGTTGCTGGGATCTCAATTTTGTGTTGGAGAAGCTTACTTTGCCTCCTTTTGAAGCTGCAGCTACGTCTGAATTGAAGTTTTGTCTTGGAAGACTGCCTTTTGTTGGCCATTACTTCTGCTAGAAGGGTATCTGCATTGCAGGCTCTCATGGCAGTTGAACCCTTTTTAATATTTCATAAGGGTAGAGTTTCTTTATGCTAACCCTACTTTCATGCCAAAAGTGATTTCTAATGTGGCCCTGAACCAGTCTATCCATTTGCCTACCTTTTATGCTGATCCCCAAAATAAGGGGGAAAAATCTTGCATTCTTTGGATATACACAGGCAGTTACGTTATTATTTGAGCAGAACTAAGGAGTTCAGACAGACTCAACAGTTATTTGTTTCTTTTGCTTTGGGTTCACAAGGGAAAGCTGTTTCTAAGCAGACTATTTCAAAGTGGATTGTTAATTGTATTGCTTTTTGTTATTCTCATCATGGGAAGGATGTTCCTGCTGGGATTAGACCTCATTCCACTAGGGCTACTGCCACTTCTACTGCTTTTTTGAGGGGTGTAGCTACTAAGGATATTTTGGAAGCAGCTACTTGGAGTTCAGTTCATACTTTTACTAAACATTACCATCTCCCTCTTTTCTCCAAGTCCAGGACTGGGTTTGCCACTGCAGTCTTACAGGGCATGTTAGCAGCCCCTAATGCTTTTTAGTTTGCCAGCCTCCCTTTTCCTTTGCTTTGGGATTCTACCCACAGGTTATGACTGCAGCAATGTGAGACGAAGAACATAGTACAGATGTTCTTCATCTCACATTGCTGCAGTCCTTACACTTGGGTAGTCCGCTGTCCTCGGTCGGCCCGAATATCAAAGTATAAGGCTGACTTCGGTCAAGGTGCATTTGACTGACATCTGGACGTCAGGATACAAATGCGCATGACCGACGTCATATCCTCAGTCTTTTTTGCCGCATGGTCCGATGCAGAAGCAGTATTGCAAGTGCCGGTTGGTGTTCTGAAATTTTTCGATTTCGGAGTTTCAGACCGAGTCAAAGTTGGCTAAGTACCCCGTTGGGGAATATTTTAGTTTTTTCTTGCCTCAGTGGTTTACCGGATGTCAGAAAAAGTGAATAATTGTATTTCTTGTGGGAAACAGATACGCATAGAGACTATCATACTTTGTGTATTCCTTGTTTAGGGCCTGAGCACGCGTTGTTGGAGTGTCGCTCTTGTGCTAGATTCAATAAGCGCACTATTAAGAGGAGATTAGATTGTGCCAGGTTAGTCTTGGAAGCGGTGCAATTATAAAATGCCGTCGGATGCTCCGGCCCGCTTCCGAAGAAGCGCAAGGACAAAGTAGTTAAGCCTAGGCTAGAAGAACCGTCCGTGCGGACGCCCGGTTCTTTAGAGGTGTCGGTGGAGCGGTGGTTCCACCGAGTTTCTTTGGATCCCAGGGAGAGACTTTGTTATTGCAGGATGTGGCCTCTCAGGAGGCAGGTCAGGGTGATGGGGCTTCTCAGGTTACTATACTCCCTCCCTGCCTAGGGTGGTTAGGCCCGCTCCTTCTGGTTACAAGGCTTCTCCTAGAGGCAGGCCAGGTTTAGCTTCAGTTGGTGTCACTCCTAGTTCTTCTGGAACTGTGCCCAAGAAGCATATGCTTAAAATGGCAGAAGATTTGATTACTTTGATTAGGGTTCTTTGCCCCTCCTGATAAGAGACCTAGGGTGGAGCCTGAGCTAGGAGTTTTGAGCAGGCTTGATGCTTCAGAGTCTTGGCTGAAGACTTGCAGGAGTACTCTCCTTATTCTGATTCTGATGTGGATGATTCTACTCCTTCTGCTTCTCCTCCTGAGGATTTTTCTTTTCGAAACTCTTCATTCCATGAGGGAGCATTTTAAGTGGGAAGGTCAGGACTTCTCTGTTTCCAGGTAAAGGCTTAGGGTATTTTTGTTTTACCCCAGCATAGGCCTTTGGCTATACCTCCTGTTTTGGATGTAGTGGAAGATGTTTTTACAGAGGCTTCTCTTAATCCTGATTCTTTGCCTCCTGCTCCTGTTAAACCGGATAGGTATTACAGGGTGCCTGAAGCTCATAAGTATCTTTTTAAGAGTCCTAGGGCAGACCCAGAAACTGTTAGCCAGGGGCCTAAAGGTGTTAAGGCTTCTGTTGTCAAGAATCCGGTTCCTGCAGATAAAGAAGCCAGGGCCTTGGATAGATGGGGAAAGAAAGTTTATACTTCTTCCACTCTAGCTATGAGGGCTTTGAATTGCCAGTTTCACATGTTGAAATACCAAAACTATCTCCTTTCACAATTGAAGTCTAAGGTTGATGCTCTGGCGGAAGGTATTGATTGTAAAGAGTTACAAGATTTAGTACATGTTTCTGAACAGGTGGGTAAGCATTCTTTGCAATGTGGTTTTGATGCTGTACAGGCCTCGTCTAGGGTGGCTGCCACTGGGTCAGTTCTTCGCAGGCACGCCTGGCTGAGGGATCAAAATTTATCTGACCATGTTAAAACAAGGATTTTAGATGCTCCTTTACAATCTGATGTGTTGTTTGGTTCTCCTGTTGAGGCAGTTTTAAAGAAAATGGAAGACGAGGCTAAGTCTATGCAGACTGTTAAAGATTTTTTGCAGGTTCAGCCTCCAAAGTTTAGTAGAAATTGGCCTACTAAAGGGTGGACGTATCCTTCTTATGATTCCCAGTCTAGGGGTAGATCTAGACGTGGTAGGGGCAGAGCTCAGGGCTCTTTCAGGCCTAGAACAGGGAGTTCTCCTGCACAGTCTTCAGGTGAGGGCAGGGGTCAGTCCTTTCGTAAACAGACCCAATGACCTACCTTTTCAGCTGCCAGAGCCTTCTCGTCTGGCAGCACCTTTGGGAGGAAGGGTTGGCACATTTCAAAGAAAATTGGAGTTTAATTACCCAAGACAGATGGGTATTGGATATCATAAACCACGGTTACAGGTTTTATTTCCATACCTTGCCTCCTTTCAGAGGCATGCCAGACGTTCCTCCTCAACAAAGAATAGAGGCTGACAAGCAAATTTCTCTGTTACTCCAACTAGGGGCCATACAGCCGGTCCCTATGCCAGAAGTGGGCCTAGGATTTTATTCTCGCCTGTTCCTAGTACCAAAGAAGGGGAACACGTGGAGACCAATTTTGGATTTATCTATCCTCAACACTTATCTGGACATTCCCAAGTTCAAAATGTTGACGTTACAACAGCTTTTACCTCTGCTGGGCAAAGATCATTGGATGGTAACTTTGGATCTCAAGGAGGCTTACCTTCATGTTCCTATCAGACTAAGTTGCAGGAAGTATCTGCGTTTTCAAGCTGGGACTTCTCACTATCAGTTCTCTGCATTGCCCTTTGGCTTATCTACTGCCCAGAGTGTTCACGAAAGTTCTGGCTCCAGTGATAGCTTTCTTCAGGCTAAAAGGAATACAGATCTATCCTTATTTGGACGATTGCCTGATTCTGGCTCAAGGAAGGGAAGAGCTTCTTCATTATTTGGAATATGTGATAGCAGTGCTAAGATGCCTGGGGTATTCTGTGAACGAAATAAAGTCCAGTCTAGTACCCTCTCAGGACATGTGCTTTCTGGGTGTAAGACTGAATACAGCATCCCAGATGGCCTTTTTGACCCCGGACAAACAAAAGAATCTTTCCCTTTACTTCCATCAACTATCTCATCAGTCCGGCTGACTGCAAGGACAGTCCTTCAAGCCTTAGGGTTCATGGCATCTTGTATTCTGGTGCTTCCCAATGCCAAACTGCATATGAGGAAGCTGCAATGGTATCTCAAAAATGTATGGACACAGCACTGCCAGGATCTGGACACTGTCATTCAAATAATACCTTGCATTCAAAAGGAATTTTTGTGGTGGGCTCAGGAATGTCACCTAAACAAGGGACTCTCTGTGACCCGGCCAGAGGCGAGTCAGATTTTAACGACAGATGCCTCAGACAAAGCTTGGGGAGCTCATCTAAATGGAAAGTGGATACAAGACAAGTGGCCTGCCAGACTACAACATCTACATATCAACCTGAAGGAGATGTTAGCAGTCCAGTTTGCATTAATAGCTTTCAAGGATTTACTTCTTCCAGGGCAGGTGTTGATTCTAACAGACAACACAACTGTCATGTGGTACGTCAACAAGCAAGGGGGAACACATTCTTATCCTCTATGCAGGTAAGCAATGATTTTGTGGGAGACTGCTCTCAGTTTACAGCTAAATCTTCAGGCAAGGTTTCTGCTGGGAGCACAGAACTCCTTAGCAGATGTGTTGAGCAGGCAAATTATGGATCCCCACGAGTGGAAATTGGATCCTCATGTATTTCAGAAATTGACAGTGTCATGGGGAACTCCAGACATAGATCTGTTCGCTTCTCCACTAAACCATCAGCTGCCAAAGTTTTGCACGAAAAGGTTTCATCCCACAGCTTGGAAAGTGGATGCTCTTTCTTTCAATTGGAGCAATCTTCATGTGTATGCCTTTCCACCTCTGCCTCTCCTCCCAAAGGTACTTCTAAAGGTCAGACAGGACAAGCCAAGGATGATTTTAATAGCTCCAGATTGGCCTCGACAGCACTGGTACCCATTACTGAGAAGTCTGGTACGGAAGCCTCCATGGCCTTTGCCTTGATTCCACACCTGTTGTCCCAGGAGGACAGTCATTTGCTCAATGTCAAACTTCACTCTCTTCACCTAACAGCCTGGCATATTCTGTTTTGAACCATAGAGGGTCTCAACTTCCACAACAAGTTTTGAATGTGATTTTGGAAGCTAGAAGGCCTAGTACAAGGAAAGTGTACGCAGATAAATGGAAGAGATTTTTATTTTGGAGTGCAGCAAAGGATTTTGATGTTTCTGAGCCTAATTGAAGTGTGGCTCTTCAATATCTTACTGAGTTACTGGACAAAGGTTTGTCCTTCTCTTCTATTAAGGTTCATGCTGCAGCAATTTCAGCTCACTATGACTGTGACCCACCATTGTTTTCTCATCCTTTGTTCAAGCAATTTCTTAGAGGGCAAAGAATATAAGACCCCCACGAGAGCTCCTACTCCTGCTTGGGATCTCAATTTTGTGTTGGAGAAACTCACTCTACAACCTTTTGAGCCTGCAGCTACTACTGAGTTGAAATATTTATCATGGAAGACTGCCTTTTTGTTGGCCATTACCTCTGCAAGAAGGGTTTCTGAATTACAGGCCCTTATGGCGGTTGAGCCTTTCTTAATTTTCCATAAGGATAGGGTATCTTTACGTACTAATCCTTCCTTTATGCCTAAAGTGGTTTCTAGTGTGGCTTTAAACCAAACTATTCATTTGCCTACTTTTTATGCAAATCCCCAAAATAAAGGGGAAAGATTTTGCACACTTTAGATGTACACAGGCAGTTGATATTATTTGGACAGAACTAAAGGGTTCAGGCAGTCTCAGCAGTTATTTGTTTCTTTTGCTTTGAGTTCTCAGGGCAAGCCTGTGTCAAAACAAACTATTTCTAAGTGGATTGGGTTTTGCATTGCTTTCTGTTATTCCCATCATGGCAAGGAGATTCCAGCTGGGATTAGGCCTCATTCCACTAGGGCTACTGCCACTTGACAGCTTTTGAGGGGGGTGGCAACCAAGGATATTTTGGAGGCAGCTACTTGGAGTTCAGTGCATACTTTCTCTAGGCATTATCACCTACCACTTTACTCTAAATCCAGGGCTGGTTTTGCCACTGCTGTTTTGCAGGGCATTTTGGCAGCTCATGTTTTATAGTTTGGCCATCCTCCCTTACCTCTGCTTTGGGATTCTACCCAAGTGTAAGGACTGCAGCAATGTGAGATGAAGAACATAGTACAGTTTTGTACCTACCATAAATGTAGATGTTCAAGATCCACATTGCTGCAGTCCAATTTACTCCTCCCTCCTTCCCTCTGTAGTTAGAGGTAGTTGTGTGGGTTGGGTTGTAAATATTGTGTATATTGTATATATTGTACATATAATTAGTGCAAGGGTGGTTGGTTGTTTGTTTGCTGTCTTTTGGTTTTGACCTTTATTTTTAGGGTCTTCTGACATCTGGGGCAAGAAAAGACTGAGGATATGACGTCGGTCATGCGCATTTGTATCCTGACGTCCTGATGTCAGTCAAATGCGCCTTGACCGACGTCAGCCTTATACTTTGATATTCGGGCCGACCGAGGACAGCGGACTACCCAAGTGTAAGGACTGCAGCAATGTGGATCTTCGAACATCTACATTTATGGTAGGTACAAAACTGTACTTTTTGTACCTACCATAAATGTAGATGTTCGAGGATCCACATTGCTGCAGTCCTGTTTTCCCTCCCTCCTTCCCTTCTTTGGTTTGGGGGTGTTGTTGTTTGTTGTTATTGTTCCTTGGGGATAATTATTATTTTTCTCCTTTTGTGGCTCTGGCCTTTTCTTTTTAAGGCCTTCTGACATCTGGGGCAAGAAAGACTGAGGATATGGCGTCGGTCATGCACTTAAGTACTACTATGTACTGACGTCAGCTCCGGGCGCCCATGACCGACGCCAGCCTAACTCTTTGGTATTCGGGCCGACCGAGGACAGCGGACTACCCACAGGTTATGACTGCAGCAATGTGGATCTTAGAACATCTACATTTATGGTAGGTACAAAACTGTACTTTTCACATGCTGAAGTACCAGCAACATATTATGGAACTCATTAAACAAAAAAATGTTAATATTTCCAGATTGTGCAGAAAATAAAGATTTGCAAGAGCTTATGCATTCTGCAAACCAAGTTAGTAAGCATGCTTTGCAGTGTGGCTTTTATGCCCTAGAAGCATCTTGCAGGGCTGCAGTCACTGGGTGTGTACTGAGAAGACATGCATGGCTGAAGGAGCAGACCTTGCCAGATCATGTCAAATCCAAATTACTAGACGCTCCTTTAAGTAAGGACGTTTTGTTAGGCACCAAAGCAGAAGAATTTATTTTAAAAAGATGGAAGGAAAAGCTAAATCTTTGCAAACTGTTAAAGAATTCTTACAAGTGCAACCACCTTGATTCAGTAGGCATTGCCATTCAAAACACTGGTCCTTTCCAACCTCCTCCAGGCCTTCCCAGACAAGACCCAGGGGAAACAGACCACCCAGACTACAGTCTCAGGGTATGCAGAGATCAAAGCAATGGAGTGCTCCCACCCCTAAAACAGAGAGTGGTAAGCCACCTCCCTATGGAAAAAGTTCACAGTGACTTCTCAGCTCTACTTCCCAGCCCTGCCCAATTGCTTGTGCCCCTAGGAGGAAATCTTGCCCTTCATGCAAAAAACTGTATGTCCATCACTCAGGACTGATGGGTCCTCAACATTGTATCCCAGGGGTACAAATTTCATATCCATTTATAGCCAACCTCAAGCGGGTTTCCAGACCTTCCCCCAAACCAGTGGGCAGAGGCTCAAAACCAAGTTTTTTTCCCTGCTCAACATCAGAGCTATTCAGCCAGTTCCAGTAGAACAAAGGAGTCAGGGTTTCTACTCCGTACTATTCCTGGTACCCAGGAAAGAGGGCTCTTGGCGCCCAATCCTTTATCTTTCAATTCTCATCACCTTCCTGGTGGTCCCAAAATTCAAGATGTTTACCCTGCAACGGCTTCTCCCTTTGCTAGCCAAGGATGCCTAGTTAGTCACCCCAGACTTAAAAGAAGCTTATCTTCACACCCTCATCAGGGAATCATGCAGGAAATATCTGCGTTTCAGGGCAGGATCTATGCCTTATCAGTTCTCTGCACTTCCCTTTGGCTCATCTACTGCGGCCAGGGTATTCGCAAAATGCCTGGCTCTGGCCTTTGCATACTGCAGGCAGAGAAATATCCAAATTTACCTGTACTTGGACAACTGTCTGATTCAGGCAGACAGCCAGGAATTGCTGCGTCAGCACCTGGCATTTGTAAAAAGACTTCTCACATCATTGGGGTTACACCATCAATGAAAAGAAATCACAACTGGTGCCCAGTCAAAAGATTGTATTCCTGGGAGCAAGTTTGGACACAACTTCCCAGATGGCATTTCTCACTTCAGAAAAACAGGTCTGTCTGAAACAAATGGCCACCAGAACCCAGCTAACTGCAAGAAAAATACTGCAAGCCCTAGGGTTCATGGCCTCATGTATTCTGATTATTCCATAAGGAAGACTGCATATGAGGAAACTTCACTGGTACTTAAAAAATCTTTGGTGCCAACATTCTCAGGACCTGGAAACAGTCCTTCCTATCATACCTTGCCTGAGGGCAGTGTTCCTTTGGTGGGCAGAAGCATGCAACCACAACAAGGGACTGCATTTTATTCTACCCCACGTTGTCCAAACCCTGACCACAGACTCATTAGACTATGCATGGGAAGCCCACATGGCTGGTAAATGCATTCAGGGCCACTGGAGCCCAAGCCAAATTCTCCTGCTCATCAACCAAAAGGAGATGCTAACTGTACAGAATGCTCTGACAGCTTTCATATACCTAATCCTTCCAGGACAACTGCTAATAAAAACTGACATTACCACAGTTATGTCGTACATAAACAAGCAGGGTGGAACCCATTTTTACCCATGTTACAGGTTAGCCATGACTCTGTGGAGCACAGCTTTGGACAACCAAGTCCATCTACAAGCTCAATCCCTGCCAGGCAAACAAACTTCACTGGCAGACGACTTAAGCAGAAATCTCCTAGACCCACATGAGTGGAAATTGGAGCCCAGCACCTTCAACCTTCTGATGCAGAGGTGGGGGTCCCCAGAGGTGGATCTCTTTGCCTTCCCCCACAACTACCAGTTAAGCAAATTCTGCACCAGGAACCCTCACAGCAGGGCCTGGAAGGTGGATGCCCTATCCTTTCAATGGGAAAACCTCTCAGTCTATGCCTTTCCTCTTCTGCCCCTCCTCTCAAGAGTACTGCTCAAGATAAAAGAAGACAGGCCAAGGTCAATTCTGATTGCCCCGGACTGGCCATGCCAGCACTGGTACCCACTTCTGCACAGCCTGACAACGGCGCCACCCTGGCACCTACACCAGACCCCTACCCTGCTGTCACAGCAGAAGGGACAGATTTTGCATCCACAATTGCAAACCCTAAAACTTGTAGCCTGGCTTATTCCTTGAACACTCCACCAGCAACCCTAAGTAAACAGGTGCTGGATGTCATTCTTGAAGCCAGAAGGCCTAGTACTAGGAAATCCAATGCGGAAAAATGGAAAAGATATTTTTCTTGGATTCAGTCTAAAGGAAAGGACACAGCAGTTCCCTCCTTACCTCTAATCCTGGATTATCTAGCAGAGCTACTCCATAGAGGCCTATCCTTCTCCTCCATTAAGATTCATGCCTCTGCCATTTCAGCTCATTACAATACTGAGCCACCACTATTTTCTCACCCTCTCATCAAACAGTTCCTGAGAGGGGCCAACAACTTAAGGCCCCCAAGGAGAGCACCCTGCTTGGGACCTTAACTTTGTACTAGAAAAGTTCACGTTTCCCCCTTTTGAACCTGTTGCCTCAGCAGAGTTAAAATTCCTCTCTTGGAAAACAGCCTTGCTTCTAGCCATCACTTCAGTTAGAAGAGTGTCTGAGCTGCAGGCACTGATTGCAGTGGAACCCTTTATTATCTTCCATGCTGACAGGGTTTCCCTCAGGCCTAACCCGTCCTTTATGCCTACGGTGGTGTCCAGTGTGGCCCTGACCCAATCCATCCATTTGTCAACCTTCTTCCCTAACCCTCAGAATAAAGGAGAAAGGATCCTGGATTCTTTGGACGTGCACAGACTGCTCAAGTTCTACCTTGATAGTACTAAGCCTTTCAGAAAGTCTGACCAGCTGCTAGTCGGCTTTGTAATAGGGGCAGAGGGCAAGGCCATTTCTAAACAAACCATTTCCAAATGGATAGCACACTGCATTCATTTCTGCTACAAGCACCATGGAAAATCAACCCCTCAGGGGGTCAGAACACATTCCACTAGGGCTACTTCTACCTCTGCAGCATTTCTCAGGAGAGTCCCTACCAGGAACATTCTGTAAGTTTTAACCTGGAGTTCTATACACACTTTCACCAAGCATTACCACTTACCTATCTTTTCCAAATCCAGGGCAGGATTTGCTACAGCAGTCTTACAGGGCCTACTAGCCAGCCCTAATTCTTCTTGACTGCGTCCACCCTTCCTCAGCTTTGGGAGTCAACCCAAGTGTGATGACTGCAACAGTGAAACACGAAAAACATAGTACAGTTGTGTACACTTACCATAAATGTAGATGTTAGAGTGTATTCACTGTTGCAGTCCTGGTTTCCCTCCCTCCAGCCCCCTGGTTTTCTCTATCTTTCTCTCCTCTCTGTGGCTATTCCTAATGGTATTGGTATTTACTTTTTACTGGTGGTGGTTTCCATACCATATACTAGCTCCCCATTTGGGGGCTCTTGACATTTGGGGCAAGAAAAACTGATGTAATGGCGTTGGCTGCCTGTTTTTATTACCCATGACAACCTGACGTCATGGAAGAAGCAAAAGCATCCGATGCAGAAATACTAAGACTCTGGTATCGGGCCGACTGAGGGCAACCTGCAGGCAGATAACCCGTGTGTGATAACTGCAACAGTGAATACACTTGAACATCTACATTTATGGTAAGTGTATATAACTGTACTTTCTCTGTCCAAACCTTATCTAGACATTGCAAGACTGCTTATTGCCTGTAGGGCTAGGGCACAGTTTTTCACAGCCATTTTGTAAGGGTTTCTGCAGCCCACTACAGTGAGCTCATGCAGCCTCACTTATGTTTTGAACTCTGGAAATCATTTTGGTATTAAATACTATTGCAACGGTGATCCTTAAGATAAACATTGTACAACTGTGCAAGAAACGTAACACAATGACATGTTTAAGCAGATCATTGTAGTTCAATTCTTCCTCCCAAGTTCCCTTGTTTTTCTAGTTTTTCTTTGAGCTGGATTGGGCTTACCCCTCAGTTGCATTTAACTTTTCCCCATCGAGTAAGTGTAGATTTACTGAAAAGCCCTTACTCTGTCCGTAGCCTGCATATTTTCACACAAACACTCCCACCCATTAATGCTGAAACTTTCAGTATAGCAGAGGGTTCTAGCCTTAGTTTTCTAAACCCTCATTTATTCACATTTATTTCATTTTTCTTTTCGTCTGAAATCTTCAAATTTTGATGAATAGCACACTCAACAGTATTTCATAGCCATTCACTGTTGACAAGCAACCCATTTGACAGAACGAGTGACAGCCCCTTTATCACTGTGGCTCTAGTCTGTTCATAGGTTGTTTATTTTTATTTAATTTAATTTAATTTAATTTAATTTATTTATTTCACGTTTGTTTACTGAGAAAGTCCAAGTGAGACAGGGCCCATTTTCAGCAGAGGCCTGGGGAGAAAGGCTACAGACATGTCTTTGGAATGTTGGAGGAAACTACAGCACCCAGAGGAAACCCATGCAAATGCAGGGAGGACAGGCAGACTCAACACAGAGGGCACCTCAGCCAAAAATCGAACCGGAGAGCCTCTTGCGGTGAAGCATAACACTAACTGCTGCAATACTACACCGCCTAGGTTTCTAGGCTAGCAGCCATAGAGCTTTACAAGATGTTCATCGTGTTACACTGCTGCAGTCATTACACTTGGGTTATCCTGCCGTCAGGCTGTCCCTCAGTCGGCCCGAGTTCCAAAGTCTTGGTCTGGCGTCGGCTGCTGTCGCTTCTTCCCTGACGTCAGTGCGCCAAAGGTATATAAGATGCAGCCGACGCCATTTTCATCAGTCTTTCTTGCCGCGCGGTGCCCGAAGCAAAAGCAGTTCGCAAGTGCCGGTCGGCAGACTCCTGAGATTTTCATTTCGAATCCAGAACCGAAGTCTTCTACAAAGCTAAGTACCCCGTTAGGGAAACTTTTTCTTGCCTCAGACCGATGTCAGTAAAAGTTAATAATTGTATTTCTTGTGGGAAGCAAATACCTCATAAGGATTTCCATTCTTATTGTATCCCATGCCTAGGCCCAAACCACAACGTCATAGGTTGTCGGTTTTGTGCTAGGTTTAACAAGTGCACTATTAAACATCGGTTTGATTTTGCCCGATATTATTTTGGCAGAAAATTCAATTACACCATGCCGTCAGAACAACCGACGACCGGAATACACAAAAAGCGCAAAGACAAGGACAGGCATCCGAGGCCCAAAACTGATGATGAAGCCTCTTCTAGGCTAGTCGCCGGTTGTCCGGTTTTCAGCGAGGCGCCTTCGCAGCCCCTGATGACTGCTTCTTTGGAACCACAGGCCGCCTCTGACTCCCACGTGGAGATGGCTGGGCCTTCAGATGCACCAGATTTACGGCCTACCGAGACTAGCCCTTCAGATGGATCTGGAGTAGCTGAACAACCCGCAGCTTCAGAGGGTGTTTTCAGACTTACTCAGTTAACCATTAAATCTTCTGCTAAATCTAAATCCCCTTTAAAAACAAAGAAACAACTTCAACATTCACCAGGACAGGCCTCCATGCCTAAGAAACAGATGCTCAAAATGGCCGAAGACCTAATTACTCTGATCAGGGGATCCCACCCTCCTCCTGCTAAAAGGCCTAGACAGGATGCAGACTATGACTCATCCAACCAGGTGTCCATCTCTTTAGATTCATCCTCAGACCAAGGATACTCTTTACCCCCTTATAAGGATTCTGATGCTGAGGAATCAATTCCTTCAGCCTCTCCACCAGAGGACTACTCCTTTGGGGAAACCTTACATACCATGAGGGAGCATTTCCATTGGGAGGGCCAGGATTATTCAGAATCCAAGAAAAGGCTCAGAGATTTCCTTTTATTACCTCAACACAGATCCCTTGCTATTCCGCCAGTGTTAGATATTGTGGATGATGTGTATTCCGAATCCAGTTTTTAAATTCTGATTCTTTACCTCCTGCTCCAGTTAAACCAGACAGATACTACAGAGTCCCTGACTCTCACAAATTTCTTTATAAAAGCCCTGTTGCTGACCCTGAAACTATTTCCCAGGGTCCCAAAGGGGTAAAGGCCTCTACAGCAAAAAATCCAGTCCCCTCTGACAGAGATTCCAGAGCATTAGACAGATGGGGGAAGAAAGTATATACATCTGCAACTTTAGCAATGAGGGCTTTAAATTGCCAGTTTCACATGCTTAAATATCAGCAATATTTGATGTCTCAGTTGAAACAAAAAAATGCTTCCAAATTCAGATCTTCCTAACTATAAGGAAATGCAGGATGTATTGCATGCAGCTGAACAAGTGGGAAAACATACTTTGCAATGTGGATGTTCATCGTGCGTACAGCTGCAGTCATTACAGATGGGTTATCCTGCCGTCAGGCGGGTCCTCGGTCGGCCGAATTCCATAGTCTAGGTCCGGCGTCGGTTGTCGTCGCTTCTTCCCTGACGTCAGTGCGGCAGGGGTATAAAAGAGGCAGCCGACACCATTTTCTTCAGTCTTTCTTGCCCTGCGGTGCCCGAAGCAGAAGCAGTTCGCAAGTGCCGGTCGGCCAGCTCCTGAGATTTACGAAAGTATTTCAGCCGAAGTCTTCTTTAAAGCTAAGTACCCCATTGGGGAAACTTTTCTTGCCTTAGACCGATGTCAGACAAAGTTAATAATTGCATTTCTTGTGGGAAGCAAATACCACATAAGGACTTTCACTCTTTCCGTATACCTTGCTTAGGGCCAGATCACATCGTCTCGGCCTGCCGTTTTTGTGCTAGGTTCAACAAGCGCACTATTAAGCGCCGGGCGGAGTTCGCACTTCATTATTTTGGCAAAAAATTTAATTATAACATGTAGTCGGATACACCGAAGCCAGTTTTAAGCAAAAGACGCAAAGACAAGGACCGACATCCGAGGTCTGCACCGAGTACTGAGACCACGCTTAGGCCGACTACCGGTTCTCAGCGAGGCGCCTACGCAGACCCTGACTACCGATGAAACTATTTTACTGGTGACTTCAATACCCGATGCCACAGGCTCCTCGGTCTCCATTCCCACTGCAGATACCGACGCCACTCTTGGCGGGGAAACTGAAAATTTAGTGAGGCCTACCATTTCTGAAGGCGTCTTCAGGCCTACCACCTTCTCTATTAAATCCCTCACTAAATCTAAAGCTGCCATGAAAACTAAAAAACAGGGTCCTCAGACCTCCTCTCAAGGCCCCATGCCTAAAAACAGATGCTTAAAATGGCAGAGGATTTGATAACTCTCATCAGGGGTTCTCAACCCCCCTCTGACAAAAGACCCAGACTGGAGGAAGACTACCCTTCCTCAGACCAGGCTTCTATTACCTCAGACCATTCTGAGGACCAGGATTATGTCTATACCCGTTTTGAAGACTCTGATGCTGAGGAGTCTATTCCTAGTCTCCCCTGAGGACTACTCTTAGGGAAACCCTGCATACATTGAGGGAGCACTTCCACTGGGAAGGCCAAGATTACTCAGATTCCAAGAAAGGCTCAGGGAATTTTACTGCTCCCCAGCATAGGCCCTGGCTATACCTCCTGTTTTAGATATTTTGGATGATGTGTACGCATGAAGCCAGTCTTAATCAGATTCTTTACCTCCAGCCCTGTTAAACCAGACAGGTATTACCGGGTTCCTGATTCTCACCAGTTCCTTTATAAAAGCCATACTGCTGACCCAGAAACAATTTCACAGGGTCCCAAGGGAATAAAGGCCTCTACTGTTAAAAAACATTTACCTTCAGAGAGAGATTCCAGAGCATTAGAAAGGTGGGGGAAAAAGGTGTATACATCTGCCACTTTAACCATGAGGGCATTAAACTGTCAATTTCATATGTTAAAGTACCAACAGTTTTTGTTATCTCAGCTGAAAAGCAATTTGACACAAACAGAACAACCAGATTTGAAAGAGCTGCAGGATTTGTTGCATGGAGCAGAGCAAGTGGGTAAACATACCTTGCAGTGTGGTTTTGATGCTTTAGAGGCCTCATGCAGAGCTGCTGTCACTGGGTCTGTCATATGTAGGCATGCTTGGCTCAAAGAGCAAAGCTTACCAGATCATGTCAAAGCAAAGTTATTAGATGCACCACTTCAAAAAGATGTATTGTTTGGTGTTAAAGCTGAGGAGGTACTAAAGAAAATGGAGGAAAAAGCGAAATCTATGCAAACAGTGAAAGATTTCTTGCAGGTGCAACCTCCACGCTTCAGCAGAAACTGGCCTTCAAAAAATTGGTCCTTTCCAGCCACGGACAGACATCAAAGGGGCAGATACAGACGCCCAAGGGGTAGAGGACAACCTCAAGGATCTTACAGAGCTAGACAGTGGCAAGCACCAACCCCAAGAGGTGGAGAAGATAGATCAGTCATTTAGAAAACAGACACAATGACTTCCCCCTATGCCTGCCAAACAAAGCTATAATGGCAGCACCTTTGGGCGGAAAACTGGCATTATTTTCAAAAAACTGGCACATTGTTACAAAAGACAAATGGATTCTGGACATTATAGACAGAGGCTACAGTTTCCACTTTCACACCCTTCCAAAAATGAGAGGCTTGCCAAACCTGCCATAAAATCAATGGGCAGAGGCACAAAGACAAATTTCCGCTCTCATGGATATGAAAGCAATTCATGAGGTACCTGCAAAAGAACAAGGTCAAGGTTTTTATTCCAGACTATTTCTGGTACCAAGGAAAGACAAAGATTGGAGACCCATCTTAGACCTATCCATCCTAAACACATATCTACAGGTGCCAAAATTCAAGATGCTCACATTACAGCAGCTTCTTCCCATGCTGGGCAAGGAGTCTTGGCTGATAACGTTGGACCACAAGGAGGCATACCTGCATGTCCCTATCAGACAAGATTGCAGAAGATACCTCAGATTTCCTGCAGGTTCAACCCATTATCAGTTCTCTGCATTGCCCTTTGGCTTATCTACTGTGCCCAGAGTGTTTACGAAATGCCTGGCATCAGTAATTGCCTTCTGCAGACAACAAGGAATACAAATCTACCCATATCTGGACGACTGCCTGATCCAAGCGGACAGCAAGGACATTTCTATTGCAGCATCTGGCGTTTGTAATAAAACTGTTAAACTACCTGGGATACACAGTGAACAAAAAGAAATCAAGGCTAATACCTTCTCAACAGATAATTTTCCTGGGTGCCAGCTTAAATACAACCACCCAGATGGCCTACCTCACGCCAGACAAACAAGGACAACTGTCTCAGTACTTCAACAAAATGGCAACTTTCACCAGACTAACTGCAAGGAAAAGTCCTGCAGGCTCTGGGATTCATGGCATCTTGCATCCTACTAATACCATGTGCAAAGCTGCATATGAGGAAACTACAATGGTACCTAAAAAACTTATGGTCTCAACACAGCCACAGCTTGGAAACAATTATACCACTCATTCCATGCCTTCAAAAGGAATTTTTGTGGTGGGCTCAAGCATGCCAAAGAAACACAGGTCTCCCTTTCTGTTTACCTCAAGCAACTCAAATCATCACAACGGACGCCTCAGACTACGCCTGGGGAGCACACATGGCAGATCAGTGCATTCAGGGAAAATGGTCCCAAAAAGAGAAGCACCTACAGATCAACCAAAAGGAGATGCTAGCCGTGCAAAATGCTCTTATGACCTTCAAAGACCTACTCCATCCAGGCCAGCTATTGATAAGAACAGACAACACCACAGTCATGTGGTACATAAACAAACAGGGGGGAACTCATTCATACCCCCTGTGCAGGCAAGTCATGACCCTGTGGAACACAGCACTGGAATTACAAATTCAACTAGAGGCACAATTCCTGCCTGGTAAGGAAAACACACTGGCAGACAACTTAAGCAGAAATATGACAGACCCACACGAATGGAAGTTGCATCCTCAAGTCTTCTCAAAGATAACTCGGGCATGGGGACAGCCAGACATAGATCTATTTGCTACCCACAGAAATTACCAGTTGGAAAAATTCTGTTCAAGGACCTATCATCCACAGGCCTGGAAAGTGGGCGCACTCTTTCAATTGGACAACATTGACAGTCTATGCCTTCCCGCCTCTTCCTCTACTGACCAAAGTTCTATTAAAAGCCAGACCAGAGAGGCCACAAATGATTCTCATTGCTCCAGACTGGCCACGACAGCACTGGTATCCTCTCCTAAAGAGCCTGACACACTCACCACCATGGATCCTACCTCTAGTTCCTCTTCTGTTGTCCCAGCACAACTACAAAACCCTTCACAGCCAGCTCAAAACCCTGAATCTAGCTGCATGGAGAATACCTTAATTTCCCAACAGACTCTCCTCTCCAAGGAGGTGCAGGATGTCATCTTGGAGGCCAGAAGACCCTCTACTAGAAAAGCCTACAACGCCAAATGGAAACGATTTTGTTCCTGGAATCAAGAAAAGGGCCAGAATCCTTGGGTAATAAATAAACCTCAAATTTTACAGTACCTAGCTGAGATGTTAAACAGTGGCCTTTCCTTCTCCTCCATCAAGATCCACACTTCAGCCATTTCTGCACAATACAATACAGATCCTCCTTTATTCTCGCAGCCTCTATTAAGGTAGTTCCTCAGAGGGGCAAAAAATATAAAATCCCCACGGAAACCACCAGTCCCAGCTTGGGACCTCAACTTCGTAGTGGAAAAGCTGACCCTGCCTCCCTTTGAGCCGGCTTCTTCAACAGAGCTACAATACTTGTCGTGGAAAACAGCCTTCCTTCTGGCTATTACCTCAGCACGCAGGGTTTCGGAGCTACAGGCCCTCATGGCTGTGCAACCATTCATCATTTTCCATCAGGACAGAGTTTCCTTACGAACCAACCCTACCTTCATGCCAAAGGTAGTATCCAGTGTAGCTTTGCATCAGACTATTCATTTACCTACCTTTTATCCAAATCCACAGAACAAAGGGGAGAGACTACTACATTCCTTGGACATTCACAGACAACTTCGTTATTACTTGGACAGAGCAAAGTCATTCAGGAAATCTGAGCAGCTCTTTGTGTCCTATGCTACAGGTGCTCAGGGAAAGGCTATTTTCAAACGGACAATTTCAAAATGGATAGCCCACTGCATACGCTTTTGTTATTCATTTCATGGAAAATCTGTGCCTGTATACATCAGATCCCACTCCACCAGGGCTACAGCTACCTCGGCAGCTTTCCTCAGGGGGGTCCCTACCAAGGACATTTTGGAAGCAGCTACTTGGAGTTCTCAGTGCACACTTTCTCCAAGCACTACCACCTTCCACTATACTCAAATTCTAGAGCGGGCTTTGCCACAGCAGTCCTGCAGGGCATCCTAGCCCCTCCTAGTTTCACTTAGTGCCTACCACCCTTACTTAGCTTTGGGATTCTACCCATCTGTAATGACTGCAGCTGTATGCACGATGAACATAGTACAGTTATGTACCTACCATAAATGTAGATGTTCGAGTGCTCATACAGCTGCAGTCCAGGTTACCCTCCCTCCATCCCCTCTTAGGACAGGCCTTATGACAAACACCTTTATCATATAACCTTTTTGGGGGTATTCTTTTATGGTGTATTTGCTTGCAACTACTGTTTTTTGATTTATCAACATTGTATGTTTGCATAATATTATGTTTTGTCTTCCTTCTGGGGGCAGCTGACATCTGGGACAAGAAAAACTGAAGAAAATGGCGTTGGCTGCCTCTTTTATACCCCTGCCGCACTGACTTCAGGGAAGAAGCGACGACAACCGACGCCGGACCTAGACTTTGGAATTCGGCTGACCGAGGACCCGCCTGACGGCAGGATAACCCATCTGTAATGACTGCAGCCGTATGAGCACTCGAACATCTTCATTTATGGTAGGTACAAAACTGTACTTTTTGATTCATTAGAGGCCTCCTGTAGAGCAGCAGTTACAGGGTCTGTCATTAGAAGACATGCTTGGTTAAAAGAGCAGACTTTATCAGATCATGTTAAAGCAAATTTATTAGATGCACCTTTGCAGCAGGATGTTTTTTTTGGAGGTAAGGCAGAAGTGGTATTAAAGAAAATGGAGGATAAAGCAAAATCTATGCAAACGGTGAAGGATTTTTTACAGGTTCAGCCTCCTCGATTTAGCAGAAATTGGCCGACTAAGAGTTTCAGACAGACCTCAAAGGGGCAGATACAGACGTCCAAGAGGCAGAGATGAACCACAAGGTACTTACAGGCCTCGACAATGGGGTGCTTCAACCCAGAAAGAAGGGGAAGACAGGCCTCAACCTTATAAAAACAGTCCCAATGACTTCCCACTACAGCTGCCAAACACTTCTCTCTTGGCAGCCCCCTTAGGGGGAAAACTGGCACTTTTCTGTCACAATTGGCATATGATCACCAAAGACAAATGGGTTCTCAATATTGTATCTCAAGGTTACAGGTTCCATTTTCACACACTGCCAAGGTTAAACGGAATGACAAATCTGCCACCAAATCAATGGGCAGAGGCTCAAAGACAAATTATAGCACTCATGAACATGAGAGCTATTCAAAAGGTACCAACACAGGAGCAAGGACAAGGATTTTACTCAAGACTCTTTCTGGTTCCCAGAAAGGACAAAGCCTGGAGGCCCATTCTGGATCTTTCTTCTCTTAAGTACTTACCTGGATGTTTCAAAATTCAAAATGTTGACACTACAGCAGCTTCTACCCATGCTGGGCAAGAAAGCTTGGCTCGTAACTTTGGACCTCAAGGAGGCATACCTGCATGTCCCTATCAGACAAAATTGCAAAAGATACCTCAGATTCTTAGCAGGTTCAATGCATTACCAATTCTCTGCACTGCCCTTTGGCTTGTCTGCTGCGCCCAGGGTCTTTACAAAATGCCTGGCACCAGTAATTGCATTTTGCAGACAAAAAGGAATTCAAATTTACCCATACTTGGACGACTGCCTTATTCAAGCAGAGAGCAAAGAAATTCTTCTAAAGCACCTGGCGTTTGTAAAAAGATTGCTAATTTGCCTAGGGTACACAATAAATGAAAAGAAGTCAAAACTAGTGCCCTCACAAGAGATAATATTCCTGGGTGCCAGCTTAAATACAACAGCCCAGATGGCTTATCTCACGCCAGACAAGCAAGGACAACTGACTCAATATTTCCAGTTGATGGCAACAAAGACCCAACTCCCTGCAAGAACAATTCTGCAGACCTTGGGTTACATGGCATCTTGCATACTACTAATTCCATATGCCAGACTGCATATGAGGAAACTACAGTGGTACCTAAAGAGTGTCTGGTCTCAACACTGTCACAATTTGGAAACAGTAATACCACTTATTCCTTGCCTTCAACAGGAGTTTTGATGGTGGGCTCAAGCCTGTCACCTCAACAAGGGACAGCCTTTCACTCAACCCACAGCCAGGCAAACACTGACAACAGATGCTTCGGATTATGCCTGGGGAGCACACATGGCAGGAAAATGTATTCAGGGCAAGTGGCCCGCAGAACAAAGGCATCTTCACATCAATCAAAAAAAGATGCTAGCTGTCCAAAATGCCCTTATAGCTTTCAAGGACCTTGTGCATCCAGGACAACTACTACTAAAGACAAACAACACTACAGCTATGTGGTACATAAACAAGCAAGGGGGGCACTCATTCATATCCCCTCTGCAGACAAGCCATGACCTTGTGGAACACAGCTCTAACCTGTCAAGTTCATCTGCAAGCACAATTCCTGCCAGGAGAGAAAAACACACTGGCAGACGACTTAAGCAGAAACATCATGGATCTGCACGAGTGGAAATTACATCCTCAAATGTTCAGGATGATAACACAAAAATGGTGGAACCCAGACATAGATATGTTTGCATCCCCAATCAATTGCCAGCTACAGAAATTCTGCACAAGGTCTTACCACCCACAAGCATTTAAAGTGGATGCCCTCTCATTCAGCTGGAAAAACCTACAAGTATACACTTTCCCACCACTACCTCTCCTTTCAAAGGTACTCATAAAAGCTAGAGAAGAAAAGCCAAAGATGATCTTGATTGCCCCAGACTGGCCACACCAGCACTGGTACCCAATTTTAAAGAACTTAGCACAAGGTCCTCCTTGGATTTTGCCTCAAATCCCACAACTTCTGACTCAGCAAAACAATCCGATACTTCACTGCCAGCTCAAGACTTCAAACCTGGCTGCATGGCAGATTCCTTAGTCAAGCAGGCAATGCCTCTCTCCAAAGCTGTTATGGATGTCATTCTGGAGGCCAGAAGGCCTAGCACCAGGAAAGTCTATTCGGATAAATGGAAGAGATTCTGTGCCTGGAACCAGGCTCACAGCCTTGACCCTCTTGTCCCAAATATTCCTTGGATACTACAATACTTAATTGAGATGCTGGACAAAAGCCTCTCCTTTTCATCCATTAAGATCCATGCCTCTGCCATCTCTGCTCATTACAATACAGACCCACCAATTTTTTCTAATCCTTTGCTAAAGCAGTACCTCAGAGGGGCTAAATACATAAGACTGCCCCATAGAGCACCAACTCCAAATTGGGACCTCAACTTCATCTTGGAAAAGTTAACTTTACTTCCTTTTGAGCCAGCTAACTCAGCAGACTTAAAATACGTGTCTTGGAAAACTGCTCTGCTCCTGGCAATAACCTCAGCATGAAGAGTTTCAGAATTACAGGCACTAATGGCAGTGGAACCTTTCATCATTTTCCACCAAGACAGTGTGTCTTTAAGAACAAACCCTACTTTTATGCCAAAGGTGGTATCAAGTGTGGCTCTAAACCAAGCTATTCACTTGCCAACTTTTTATCCAAATCCACAGAATAAAGGGGAGAGACTACTGCATTCATTGGACATACACAGGCAGTTACACTTCTACTTGGACAAAACGAAAGCTTTCAGGAAAACTGAGCAGTTGTTTGTAGCATATGCTGCAGGAACACAGGGAAAAGCCATTTCAAAACAGACCATTTCAAAATGGATAGGGCACTGTATACGTTTCTGCTATACACACCATGAGAAAAATGTACCTAACAGCATTAGGTCTCATTCCACCAGGGCAACAGCCACTTCAACTGCCTACCTCAGAGAAGTACCTACCAAGGACATTTTGGAAGCAGCAACTTGGAGTTCTGTACATACCTTCACCAAGCATTACCATCTGCCTCTTTACTCTAAATCCAGAGCTGGCTTTGCCACTGCAGTGCTGCAGGGCCTTATAGCCACCCCTAATGCTTTATAGAACCAGACACCCTACCTCAGCTTTGGGATTCTACCCAAGTGTAATGACTGCAGCAGTGTAACACGATGAACATAGTACAGTTTTGTACTTACCATAAATGTAGATGTTCGAGTGTATACACTGCTGCAGTCTAGGTTACCCTTCCTCCTTCCCCTCTTACTTGCTGGTACTTACCAAAGCCTTCTACCCTTTACTACCTATGGGGAGTATTTGCTGGTAACTGAAAGTTTTTGATTGCTTTTCTTATGTATGTTTTATTAGCAATTTACATTGCCTACCTTTTTGGGAGCACCTGACATCTGGGAAGAAAAACTGAAGAAAATGGCGTCGGCTGCATCTTGTATACCCCTGGCGCACTGACATCAGGGAAGAAGTGACAGCAGCCGACGCCGGACCAAGACTTTGGAACTCGGGCCGACTGAGGGGGACCGCCTGACGGCAGGATAACCCAAGTGTAATGACTGCAGCAGTGTATACAGTCAAACATCTACATTTATGTTAAGTACAAAACTGTACTTTTAGCCATGTTAATCCCAAGTGTCCCCCATTGCTCTTTTTTGGTTAGTCCACAGAACGAATTTATGAACAGAACGGGTCTGTGATCAACACTGGCTAACCCTCTCCATGAGGGACACGAGTGCCACCCCAGGCACAAAATTGCAGATGTTCATTGTGCATACAGCTGCAGTCATAACAGATGGGTTCTCCTGCCGTCAGGCGGGTCCTCGGTCGGCCGAATTCCAAAGTCTAGGTCCGGCGTCGGTTGTCGTCGCTTCTTCCCTGACATCAGAGCACCAGGGGTATAAAAGAAGCAGCCAACGCCATTTTCTCCATTCTTTCTTGCCGCGCGGTGCCCGAAGCAGAAGCAGTTCGCAAGTGCCGGTCGGCCAGCTCCTGAAATTACGAAAATTTTGCAACCAAAGTCTTCTTTAAAGCCAAGTACCCCGTTGGGGAAACTTTTCTTGCCTCAGACCGATGTCAAAGTTAATAATTGTATTTCTTGTGGGAAGCAAATACCGCATAAGGATTTTCATTCCCTCTGCATTCCTTGCTTAGGCCCAGACCACGACGTCTCGGTCTGTTGTTTTTGTGCTACATTCAATAAATGCACCATTAAGCGTCGGGCGGAGTTCGCCCAGCATTATTTTGGCAAAAAATTTAACTATATTATGTCGTCGGATATTCCGACTCCAGTTTTGTCTAAAAAAACGCAAAGATAAGGACCGACACACGCGGTCTGCGGCCTCCACCGACACCACGCTAAAGCCTACTACACGTGGTCCGGTACTCAGAGAGGCACCTACGCAGCCCCTGCCTACCGACGACACTTCATTGGCGGTGTCTTCAGTGCCCGAGGTCGCAGGCTCCTTGGCCCACAGTCCGACTACAGATACCGAAGCCACTCTTGGTGGTGAATCTCAAAATGTAGACAGGTCTGCCTCCTCTCGAGGTGTCTTCAGACCTTCCTCTTCTTTTTCTATCAAGGCTTTCACTAAGTCTAAAGCAGCCATACATTCTAAGAGACAAGCTCCACAGGGCCCTTCCCCAGGCCCCATGCCTAAAAAAACAGATGCTTAAAATGGCTGAGGATTTGATTACTCTTAAAAGGGGATCTCAACCCCCCCCCCCCCGGACAAAAGACCCAGAGTGGAGGAAGAATCCCCCTCCTCTGACCAGGCCTCCATTATTTCAGAACACTCTGATGAACAGGAACATTCTTACTCCCCTTTTGAAGATTCTGATGCTGAGGAGTCCATTCCTCTGTCTCCCCAGAGGATTACTCATTTGGGGAAACCTTGCATACATTAAGGGAACACTTCCACTGGGAAGGCCAAGAGTACTCCGATTCCAAGAAAAGGCTTAGGGACTTTCTCTTGCTACCTCAGCACAGGCCTCTAGCTATACCTCCTGTCTTAGACATCCTAGATGATGTGTACTCGGAGGCCTGCCTTAACCCGGAGTCTTTACCTCCAGCACCAGTCAAGCCTGACCGGTATTACCGGGTTCCTGACTCGCACCAATTTTTATACAAAAGTCATGCAGCTGACCCAGAAACTATCTCACAGGGCCCCAAGGGAATTAAGGCCTCCACTGCAAAAAACCCATTACCTTCCGAGAGGGACTCCAGATCCTTAGAAAGGTGGGGGAAAAAGGTATACACCTCGGCCACCTTAACCATGAAGGCTTTAAACTGCCAGTTCCATATGCTAAAGTACCAACAGTTTCTGTTATTACAGTTGAGAAGAAAAATGTCACAACCTGAACAACCAGACTTGAAGGAGTTGCAGGATTTAATACATAGTGCAGAACAAGTGGGTAAACATACCTTGCAATGTGGTTTTGATGCTGTAGAGGCCTCATGTAGAGCTGCTGTTACAGGATCAGTCATACGTAGACATGCCTGGCTCAAGGAGCAAACCTTACCGGATCATGTCAAAGCTAAATTAACTAGATGCCCCTCTTCAAAAGGATATATTATTTGGTGTTAAAGCTGAGGAGGTATTAAAGAAAATGGTGGAAAAGGCTAAATCAATGCAAACAGTGAAAGATTTTCTACAGGTACATCTTCCACGTTTCAGTAGAAACTGGCCTTCCAAAAATTGGTCCTTTCCAGCCACGGACAGACCCCAAAGAGGTAGATACAGGCGCCCGAGGGGCAGAGGGCAATCTCAAGGATCGTATAGGGGCAGACAATGGCAAGCACCTACACAAATAGGTGGTGAGGATAGTTCGCAGCCAGTCAGAAAGCAAGCCCAATGACTTTCCCCTTTGCATGCCAAGCAAGGCTCAAATGGCAGCACCCTTAGGTGGAAAACTGGCATTATTTTCAAAAAATTGGCATATTGTCACAAAAGACAAATGGATCCTGGACATTATAAACAGAGGCTACAGATTCCATTTTCACACCCTTCCAAAAAAGAGAGGCATGCCAAACCTGCCACACAATCAAAGGGCAGTGGCACAAAGACAAATTTCAGATCTCAGGGATATGAAAGCTATTCAAGAGGTACCTACTCACGAACAAGGTCAAGGTTTTTATTCCAGACTATTCCTGGTACCAAGGAAGGGAAAAGATTGGAGACCTATATTGGACCTATCCATCTTAAACACATTTTTACTCGTACCAAAATTCAAGATGCTCACATTACAGCAGCTTCTTCCCATGCTGGGCAAGGAGTCTTGGCTGGTAACATTGGACCTCAAGGAGGCATACCTGCATGTCCCAATCAGACAAAATTGCAGAAGATACTTCAGATTTCTTGCAGGTTCAACCCATTATCAATTCTCTGCATTGCCCTTTGGCTTATCTACTGCACCCAGAGTATTCACGAAATGCCTGGCATCAGTAATTGCCTACTGCAGACTTCAAGGAATACAAATATACCCATATTTGGACGACTGCCTGATCCAAGTGGACAGCAAGCACATACTTCTGAAACATCTGGCTTTTGTAATATTGTTGTTGAATTCTCTGGGATACACAGTCAACAAAAATAAATCAAGGCTAATACCCTCTCAGAAAATAATTTTCCTGGGTGCCAACTTGGACACAAACACCCAAATGGCCTACCTCACGCCAGAGTAGCAGAGGCAACTAACTCAGTACTTCAGAAAACTAGCAAATTTCACCAGGCTGACTGCAAGGAAAATCCTGCAGGCTCTGGGATTCATGGCATCTTGCATCCTACTAATCCCATGTGCAAAGCTGCATATGAGGAAACTTCAATGGTACTTGAAAAACCTATGGTCTCAACACAGCCACAGTTTGGAAACAATAATACCACTAATTCCATGTCTTCAAAAGGAATTTCTGTGGTGGGCTCAAGCATGCCAAACAAACACAGGTCTCCCAGTCTGCAAGCTTTAAGCAAATCAAGTCATCACAACAGACGCCTCGGACTACGCCTGGGGGGGCGCACATGACAGGGCAAATGGTCCCAAAAAGAAAAGCACCTTCACATCAATCAAAAGGAAATGCTAGCAGTAACAAATGCTATTACAGCTTTCAAAGACCTGCTGCATCCAGGTCAACTATTGATAAGGACAGATAACACCACAGTAATGTGGTACATAAACAAACGGGGAGGAACCCATTCATACACCCTGTGCGGGCTGGCCATGTCACTTTGGAACATGGCCCTGGAATTACAAATCGAACTTCAAGCACAGTACTTGCCAGGCAAGGAAAACATGCTGGCAGACAACCTAAGTAGGAATATGACAGATCTACATGAATGGAAGTTGCATCTTCAAGTTTTTACAGAGATAATTCAAGGATGGGGAAGGCCAGACATAGATCTCTTTGCCTCCCACAAAAATCACCAATTGACAACATTTTTCTCAAGGACTTTCCATCCACAGGCTTGGAGAGTGGACACTCTCTCTTTCAGTTGGACAATAATGACAGTTTATGCCTTTCCACCTCTTCCTCTACTGCCCAAAGTTCTATTAAAAACCAGAGCAGACAGACCAAAGATGATTCTCATTGCTCCAGACTGGCCAAGACAGCACTGGTACCCACTCCTGAGGAGCCTGACGCATTCCCCTCCATGGACCCTACCTCGAATGCCTCTTCTGACTCAGCACAGCTTCAAAACTCTTCACAGTCATCTGAAAACACTCAATCTGGCCGCATGGAAGATTCCTTAACATCACAACAGACCCTACTCTCCAAGGAGGTGCAGGATGTCATTTTGGAGGCCAGAAGGCCGTCTACCAGAAAAGCTTACTCCACAAAATGGAAACGGTTTTGTGCCTGGAATGAGAAAAAGGGGCCAGAATCCTGGAAAACTGAATTTACCGCAAATATTACAGTATCTAGCTGAGCTGCTAAGCAGTGGACTTTCATTCTCCTCCATCAAAATCCATGCCTCAGTCATTTCTGCAGAATACAACACTGATCCACCTTTATTCACTCAGCCCCTCGTAAGACAGTCCCTCAGAGGGGCAAAGAATGTAAAACCCCCAAGGAAACCACCAATACCTGCTTGGGATCTCAATTTCATTCTAGAAAAGCGGACCCTGCCTCCTTTTGAGCCAGCTGCCTCAACAGATTTGCAATATTTGTCCTGGAAAACGGCTTTCCTTCTGGCTATCACCTCAGCTCGTAGGGTATCGGAACTACAAGCCCTCATGGCTCTGCAGCCTTTTATCATCTTCCATCAGGACAGAGTTTCCTTACGAACCAACCCGTCCTTTATGCCAAAGGTGGTATCCAGGGTAGCTTTGAATCAGGCTACACACTTGCCTTCCTTCTACCCTAATCCTCAAAACAAAGGGGAGAGACTACTACATTCCTTGGACATCCACAGACAGCTGCATTATTATTTGGACAGAACAAAGCCTTTCAGAAAATCAGAACAGCTCTTTGTGTCCTATGCTGTAGGAGCTCAAGGGAAACCAATTTCCAAACAGACAATCTCAAAATGGATAGCCCACTGCATACGTTTTTGTTACTCTTTTCATGGTAAGACTGTGCCTGCAGGCATCAGATCTCACTCCACAAGGGCCACAGCTACCTCTGCAGCTTTCCTCAGAGGAGTTCCTACCAAGGATATATTGGAAGCAGCCACTTGGAGTTCTGTGCATACCTTTTCCAAGCACTACCACCTACCATTATACTCCAAAACTAGAGCAGGTTTTGCCACAGCAGTCTTGCAGGGCATTCTGGCTCCTCCTAGTTCCACCTAGTGCCTACCACCTCTTTCTTACCTTTGGGATTCTACCCATCTGTTATGACTGCAGCTGTATGCACGATGAACATAGTACAGTTTTGTACCTATCATAAATGTAGATGTTCGAGTGCTAATACAGCTGCAGTCCAGGTTTCCCTCCCTCCTTCCTCTCTTGGGACAGGCCTATTGGCTAACACCTCCTCATACTACCTGATTGGGGTATTCTTTTATGGTGTATTTGCTTGCAACTACTGATTTTTAATTATATTGCATTGCTTTATTACACAAATTTATGTATTGCCTTCCTTCTGGGGGCACCTGACATCTGGGGCAAGAAAAACTGAAGAAAATGGCGTCGGCTGGTTCTTTTATACCCCTGGCGCTCTGACGTCAAGGAAGAAGCGACGACAACCGACACCGGACCTAGACTTTGGAATTCGACCGACCGAGGACCCGCCTGACGGCAGGAGAAACCCATCTGTTATGACTGCAGCTGTATTAGCACTCGAACATCTACATTTATGGTAGGTACAAAACTGTACTTTTTCCATCCAGTTGTCTAGGTTGTGTTTGAATAGGATCAGTGAGAAGCTCTGTTTTACATAAATAAGGAGTATATTCCAGAGAAGTGGCAGTCTCTGGCAGACATATCTGTCTTTCCAGCATGATCTGTTAATGTCACAACCTAGGTTGATATCCATAAAGCGAGTGATTCTTGAGCCATTTGGGTTGCGGATGTGCAACATTTCTGTTATGACAGGTTGGAGACCTGGCAAAAATCACCTCTCAGGAGTTTATAAGATGCAGAGTAAAGTGACAGGGCTTTCACCCTGTCCACATAGGTCATGGTTTGGAGTTCCTGCATTTTCTTAGTGAGAAACCTCTGAGGTTTCTCCAGCTGCTGCAGGTGTCTGGTGAGGAACATGCAAAAGAGTGCATTATACTGTATTAGTGGTCTGATGAGGGTCGAGTACAGTGGACTTGTAATATCCCTTGACCTGGAATGCTATGCCTTTGTTTATGAGGTGTACTAAATGAAAGGCTTTCCTTACCACTGTGGAAACTTGGTCAAAGTTCATTTTGCTATCAACCTGTGCTCCCAAGTCTGGTACCACTGGGTTTGAGCTTGGGGGAGGGGGGAGGGCTGTAATTATTGTGATTTGTCGGAAATTCTGTTTTGCCAAAGGTAATAATAATGAATTTTTTTGCATATAGTTTTAGGCCATGGCTTTGGCACCAATCATTTGGTTGTGTTAGCCCTTCCTGTAATAGGTTGAGATCATTGGGGGGCTCAGTGGTTCTCCGTTTGCAGTCATCAGCGAACTTGGTGAGCCAAAGGTCATCTGCTTTGGCCTGGACTTCTTAGAAATGGATGCCAAACACTAAGAGGTCCAGCACAGACCCCTGTGGTGACTGTTCTATTGGTGGAGGTGGAGTCACCAGTTTTGAACAGTGTGTGCTCTTTCGGTGAGCCATTTGGCTACCCATCTAGTAATGTAGTTGTTGATCTCTATCTGGGAGAGTTTCTCAATGATGTCAGAGTTGGGAATTGTCAAAATCCATGGCAAGGTTGAGAAGCTCGTCCATTCCTTTGGTGACATTCTTAAAGAAGTCTGCCAGGTTTAATAAGCATGGTCTGCCCTTAATGAAGTCAAACTGGGTTGGGTCCAGCCTTTGGAGGTCACCCTTGTCCCTATTGTTAAGGTCCATGATAACTCTTTCCGTGTCCCTGTATACGAGGTTGGTCAGACTTTTGGGTCTGTAGTTTCCAGGGTCAGTCGATGGCCCCCCCTTTATATGGGGGGATTACTGTTGCTGTTACATTCTGCAGGAATATAGCCACTTCTCGAGCTATGATTAAAGACAACACCAAATGGGTCCGCTAGGTCTTGTTTTAGATTAAGTAAACAACCTGGGATATTATCTGGTCCCATTGAGACTCTGTTTTTGGCCTTGGCGAGTGCAGAGATTACCTTTTCTTTAGAGATACTAGTCAGAGGGATGTTGCCATACATACTTTGGGATGTGGTAGGTGGGGATAGTAGGGTGAAGTTTGCGCTGAATCTGTCGGCTATCAGGTTGGCGATATCTTTCAGTGTGATATGAGTGATCCCATCTACAACCAGTTCAGCACATAGCTGGGCATTCTGTTTTAGACTTCAGACATAGTACAAGAATGCCTTATGATTATCCTTGGCTAGGGATGTAATTTTAATTTCTTAATTTGCTTTAGAAGACTTTACAAGATTTCTGATTTTCCTGTTTAGGCTTAGGAGGGAACTCTTCCTCTGCAGAGTGATATCCCTCTTGCTTTTTGTTAACAATTTCTTTCTCTTGTTATATAATCTATTTATACTTGAAGTCCACCATAGTGGCTTGTTTTTATTGGAAGACCTGGTTTTGATCCGGTCAGGTACAGCAGCGTATTTGCAGTCACTTAAGTGTTTGTATAGGGCATTTGCATATGGTTTTGCATACATTTCTGCATAGTGATCATTGGTGTTTGCGACTGTGGGTAGTATGAAGCTTTTTATACCATTGCCTAGTAAACTGTAGATAGCGTTACTAAAGTTTTTTATATTTTTAGTTCCTGTGAGGGTGTCAGTTGCAGCATTTACTTCAAATGAGACTGATTTGTGGTCTGACCTAATCAGGGAGAGCATTATTCAAGGGGAAGTACAGTTACCCCCCCCCCATTTTGCTGAGTGCTATGTCCAGAACAGTAGAACCCCTAGTGGGGTTCAGATTATCTTTTCCAGAGCATTTGTGTTAATGTCCAGAAACCTCTGGGTGAGTGTGTTTTTGCTCGTGTCTTCCCCCACTCTGTGGAAGGATATTTAAAATCTCCCATAACTAAGGTGTTGGGCTGTTTGGACGAAGGATTCCAGTAAACCAAGGGTAGGCAGTGTGTTTATCCTGGTTAAAGGTGGAGGATGTATAGCTAGCAAATGATGTGGTATTGTGTTTTCCCAGTAGTTAATTGGACACACAGTAGTTTGAGAGAGTCATGCTGTTTGATCAGTCTGTGTGTTTTGTTTTAATGAAGATAGATATACCTCTCTCTGGATGTTCTTCGTGTTTCACTGTTGCAGTCATTACATTTGGGTAATCCTGCTGGCAGGTTGCCCTCAGTCGGCCTGAATTCCATAGTCTTGGGTCCTGCATCGGCTGCCGTCGGCCCTTCCCTGACGTCAGGTCATCAGGGGTATAAAAGAAGCACCCAACACCATTTTCTTTAGTCTTTCTTGCCATGCGGTGCCCGAAGCAGAAGCAGTTCGCAAGTGCCGGTCGGCCGACTCCTGAGATTTTCGAGTTCGAATTTCAGATCCAAAGTCTTCTATAAAGCTAAGTACCCCATTGGGGAAACTTTTTTCTTGCTCCTGAACCGATGTCAGAAAAAGTTAATAATTGTATTTCTTGTGGGAAGCAAATACCTCATAAGGACTTTCATTCTTACTGTATTATTCCTTGCCTAGGTCCTGATCCTAATTTTCTGGGTTGTCGGTTTTGTGCTAGATTTAACCAATGCACTATTAAGCGTCGGTATGATTTTGCTTTAAACTACTTTGGACGCAGGTTTAATTATCCAGAAATTTCATCGGAAAGCCATCTGACTACCGGAGTTCACAAAAATGCAAAGAAAAAGAAAGACAGCCGAGGCCCAAAACCGACGACGGAGCTTCTCCTAAGCCAGTCGCTGGTTCGCAGGTTCTCAGTGAGGCGCTTTCCCAGCCCCTGATGACCGCTACTTTAGAGTCGCAGGCCACTACTGACTCCCACGTGGAGTCGGCTATGCCGCTGGAAACACAAGGTATTGGAGCCTCGGACACTATTCCTTCAGATGGGTCTGGAGCCGCTGAGCAGGCACCGGTTTCTGAGGGTGTATTCAGACCCAAACATCTGTACATTAAACCGACTTCAAAGGCAAAGACTAAAGCACCTTCAAAGTCAAAGAAGCAAACTCAAGAGCCACGTGGACAGGCCTCCATGCCCAAAAAACAGATGCTTAAAATGGCTGACGACTTGATTACCTTGATCAGGGGTTCCCATCCCCCTCCTGATAAGAGGCCTGGGCAAGAGACTGACTATGAATCTTCAGATCAGGTTTCCATTTCTTCTGATTCCTCTTCTGATCAGGAATATTCTTTTCCCCCCTATGAGGATTCTGATGCTGAAGAATCTATACCTTCAGCTTCTCCTCCTGAGGACTATTCTTTTGTGGAAAACTTACATACCATGAGGGAGCACTTCCACTGGGAGAGCCAAGATTTTTAAGAATCTAAAAAGAGGCTCAGGGATTTCCTGTTACTAACTCAGCATAAGCCACTAGCCATCCCTCCTGTGTTGGACATTGTAGATGTGTTTGCGGAGTCTAGCCTTACCCCTGACTCTTTACCTCCAGCTCCTGTTAAGCCTGACAGATATTACAGGGTTCCTGACTCACATAAATTCCTTTTTTAAAACCCTGCTGCAGACCCAGAAACTGTTTCTCAGGGTCCCAAGGGAGTTAAGGCTTCCGCTGCAAAAAACCCTACCCCTTCTGACAGGGATTCTAGGGCACTGGATAGATGGGGAAAAAAGGTTGACGCATCTGCTACCTTGGCTATAAGGGCCTTAATCTGTCAGTTTCATATGCTGAAATATCAGCAACATGTCACGGCATTGCTTAAACAGAAAATGTTGTTAACCTCTGAATGTGCAGAAAACAAGGAAATGCAGGATGTAATGTGATCCTATCTCGCCTACATTCTGTACAGATGGGTTCGGAGCCGATCCTCGGCTCCGACTCGGCACGCTATACTATAGAATGAAGTCTCTTATTGGCTGAGTTACCTCATATCCCAGGATGCCCCACTACTGCTTCCCCAGATCTCGTTTGCCGCTTCTACAGCATAGACGTGGTCTCGGACTTGGCTGAGCTAAGTGCCTCTTAGTGATTATTTTCTGTCAGAATTTTCGCTAAATTTACCCAAAAGCTGTTTTAACAGCTACTTATTGTTGTGTGACTGATTTTTTTGAAAGTTTGTGGTAAAAATCGTGTTTTCTTCAACGGTAAAGGATCCCGTTTAAGTTAGAGGGGCCTTTGCCTAGCCCATGCACCTTAGTTAGGGCTGTTTAACAGCTACTCATTGTGTGATTGTGCAATTTAGAACTTTGTGGTAAATTGTATTATTTTCTTAGTGGTAAGTGTACCCGTTTAACTTAGAGGGACCTTGCCTTAGTCTACGTGTATTTTCTTTAAAGTCAGTGTTGAAGTTCTTTCTCTTTAAAGTTCAGTTGAAGTAGATAGACATGTCTAAAGAACATAGGCCATCAGGATTTAAAAAATGTTCAAAATGCAATTATAAAATGTCCATTACGGACGACCATTTGTTATGTGTATACTGTTTGGGGCCGAAGCACCTACAGGAACCCTGTAGCGTTTGCCACGCTTTTTCCTCTCACGTGCTCCAAGAGAGGAAAAATAAGTTGATTTTGAAAGGGCTTATTACCCCTTCCTTTGAGGAAGCCCTATCTTCTTCTTCTTCCCCGTCGAGGAAGAAAAAATCTTCGGCTCTGACCAGGCCGTCGGATCCGGCAGCAAAAAAGTCAAGGCAGGCTTCTCCGTCGGCTCCATGGACTTCGGAGCCGAGGGCGGAACGGTCTGCCTCGATGTCTCCAGCCTCGACTCCTCTGGCTTGAGCCGAGCTCGGCCGAGGCGAGTCATCTCCATCGGCTCCACTGCCTTCGGAGCCGATGAAGGTTGCCCGCTCAGACTCTTCCCCTTGTGCGAAGTCCACATCGGCCCGAGGGAAATTGCAGTAGTGGTGGAATTTCCTCGGTGCCGATACTTCTCGAAACCATTCGGAGCCGGTCCCCCAGTCTTTCGGAGCCGGCGGAGAAGTCGACTCGGACCCGGTCGGTCTCTTCTCTGTCGTCGAGGATGTCCGATTCAGATGTAGACAGGGTGCTTCAAAGGCTTTTTCAGTCTCCGGTCTTTCAAAAGTTGGTCTCTGCTCCAGCCCAGTCTGCTCTGGAGCCATTTTCCCACCATGCCATCTTGGTTCCTCCTCTAACAGCTTCGGCGCCGTTGGAGTCGGTGTTGGTGGAGCCGGTGGAGGTTGTCGGGTCGGTTCCGGCCCTAACTCCAACCCCGCCCTTCGGGTCGGTGTTCGGTACGCGGACCTCCTCTGTCAGCCCCGGGAGGGACGCTTCGGGACCGATCCTTTCGGTTCCGAGCCTCCCTCTCGGTGCGTTGGCGGCGGGAGTTCCGACTGCTGTTGTGGCCTCGGGGGTTGGACCTTCCCAGGACTCTGGGGGTCCCGCCTTCAAGGCCATGAGGAGTGCCTTGGCCAAATCCTCTCTGGCCACTTCTACCATCTCACCACCACCTTCCCTTGGCACGGAGACTGGTTCCTTTGCAATCCCCCTGTCTCACGACAGCGGAGCCCTTGGGCCTGAGGTTACCCCCATCGGGGGTTCCCTTCTTCCTGGAGGTCCCTCCAAACATCTTCGGAGGAACCCCGAGGAAGAGACAGTGCAAGAGGAAGCACGTTGACTCCTGATGAGTCTCTCACCTCGGATAGTGACCTCGATGATGCGGAAGGGTCCCCAAGTCGCCCTCGGATGATGTATCCTTTGCGGACATCTTGGAAATCCTTAAGCAACGAGGCGACTGGCAGTCCAAACCCCCTTCTGCTGAGGAGTCGGTGTTCCTCAAGGCCTTCGGGGCTCAGCCCTCCGCCTCCTGGGTGTCTCCGCCTTCGATGAGCTCCTGGATTTGATCTCTCGAAGGCGTGGGAACATCCGGACTCTGTTGAACCGTGCCAGCTCGCCAATAAATTCCTTTCAGCACCCCTGATAAGGATTTTTTTACCAAAGGTGTGGCTGTAGATGCCTTGGTGGTGGCATCTGCTACCCAACAAGATGTGGCAGAGGCTTCAACGTCCGTCCATCCTCCTAATAAGGAGTCTAGGAGCATGGATCGTGCAAGCGCACCCTGCTTCAGCAACCTTTACATTAAGGTCTCTGAACTACCTGACGACTTTACGAGACTGCAGAGGGATCTGGTCAAGGAGCTTTCGGATACCCTCTCTGGTAACTTACCTGAGCAGTTAGCCCAGACGGTTAACTCCCAGTTGGCTACCCTATCCAACTCGTCCATGAGGCTCATTTTGTATGCAGCCGAAGGAGCGAGCAGGGCGGCTGGCACAGGTGTTGCTCAACGGAGACAAGCCTGGCTACGCCTGTGTCACTTTGCGGAGGCCTTTAAGTCTTCCTTTGCCGACGCCCCCCTCGATGGGTCCTCCCTTTTTGGACCCAAGGTAAAGGACACGTTGACTCGCTGCGAGCAGGAGGGTAAGACTTTAACTGCTGTAGGGGCCCGGTTTTCCACTCCCTTCAGACCTTATCCCAAGGCTCGAAGAGGAGGGAAAATATGGTTCCGTAAGTCTCAAAAGTCTTACTCATCGCAGCAGAGCGATTCCTCTTCTAGAGGCAGAGGAAGGGAAAATTTTTCAGGGAGACGCCATCCCAGAGGCGGCGGAGGCCCCCGCAACACTGGAGACCGCGAGTCCTTTCATGGCTCCTCCTCCTTCCAGCATCCCTGAAGGAGTGCCCGACTGTCCAGCTCCGGAGCCAGTCGGGGGTCGTTTTTCGAGGCACCTAAAGGCCTGGGAAAGTATCACTCAGGACCAATGGGTGCTCCGAATCATCGCCAGAGGTTACACCATTCCCTTCTCTCAACCCCCCCCCCACCATCCCAAAGAATCCCAGACCCGCCACCCTGTCAACGGGATATGGCAGCCATCGAAATTTCAAAGCTGCTTCAAAAAGGAGTCATCCAACCTGTCCCCGCAGATCAGGCCGGATCAGGGACTTACTCAAGATTCTTTTTGTTACCAAAAAAGACCGGGGACTTGAGGCCCATTTTGGATCTCAGCAGGTTAAACCGATCAGTGAAAAAGTCCAAATTCCGGATGGTCACCTTGCAAACAATTCTCCCGCTTCTGGAGAAGGGTGTTTGGATGTGCTCCATAGATCTCAAGGACGCCTATTATCACATCCTGATAGATCAGGTGTCCAGGAGACACTTGTGCTTCAGCGTAGGGGACAGTCATTTCCAGTTCCGTGCACTGCCCTTTGGTCTCACCACAGCCCCCAGGGTGTTCACCAAATGTTTGGCAGTGGTGACTGCTCACCTGAGAAGTCTAGGATTCCAAGTGTTTCTATACCTAGACGACTGGCTCCTAACTGCCACCTCAAGGCATCTACTCTTAAAAACTCTAGCAGCCACTATCTCCCTAGGCAGCTCCTTAGGAATCACCTTCAATTGGACAAAATCCGTATTGCTGCCATCACAGCGTATTCTGTTTATTGGTGCAGAAATAGACTCAAGGCAGATGCGAGTCTATCTTCCTGCGGAAAGGATAACAACATTGCAGTCTCAGGTTCGGGCGTTACTCCTCAGACGTCGCGCTCCAGTGAGAATGGTACTGCAGCTGCTAGGTTCCATGTCGGCCACCATTCTTCTTGTCCCCTTAGCAAGGTTGCATATGAGGATACTCCAGTGGCTCCTCTCAGTCCAGTGGTCTTATCAAGATCTCCCCCTCAGTCACCACATATTGATCACGGAGACGTGCAAACAGGATCTTCGTTGGTGGCTTCTTTCCTCCAGCCTGGATCAGGGGCGACCCTTCATTCCCCCACCCCCCCGGCCACGTTGACTATGGGCGCCTCCCAGACAGGGTGGGGGGGACATTATCTGTACAGGTCGGTCCAAGGCATGTGGCGCTCCGACGAGAATCTTCTCCACATCAATATCCTGGAAATGAGGACGGTGCTTCTAACGTTGCAAGCACTGCACGATCACCTCCCCCAGGGGACGATTGCCATTCAGTCCGACAACATGTCTGTAGTCTGGTACTTGAACAAGCAAGGAGGGGCCAGGTCTTACCCTCTTTGCAGAGAGGCCATGAAGGGATGGGGTTGGGCGATTGCTACCAAACGCTTTCTAGTGGCAACACACATTCCGGGGACATCCAGTGTGTTAGCCGACAGACTGAGCAGGACTATTCTCTCCCCTCACGAATGGTCCTTGAATCACAAAGTGGTAACACAGATTTTCACGACATGGGGAATTCCATGTTGCGATCTTTTCGCAACTCCCCTCAACGCAAAATGCCAGCAGTTCTTCTCTCTCATTCCAGTTCCGGGGGAGACCCCCAAGGATGCTCTGGTCCAAGCTTGGCCTCCCGGTCTGCTATACACATTTCCTCCGGTTCCCCTTCTCCCCAGGGTGATTCAGAAGGCGATTCGTTTGGGAAGCAAAATGATTCTAATCGCCCCATACTGGCCTCGTCAAGTTTGGTTCCCCTTTCTTCGCAAGTATGCATTGGACGGTCCCTGGTTCCTGGACCAAGTTCCAGACCTCCTGACGCATCAGTCCCTCCATTCTTTGAAGCTAGCAGCCTGGTTACTCCTCTTCCGACCATAGTTAGGAGCCATTCTTTCGACCCTGAAGTCATGCATATTTTGTCTTCAGCCCACAAGACTTTTACTAAAAAGATGTATAACAGTAAATGGAAGAGGTTTGCTATTTGGGCCCAACTCCGAGGATTAGACCCTATGACAGCTTCTGTGTCAGAGGTTCTGAAGTTTTTAATTTCCCTGTTCAACCAGGGTTGTTCGGTGTCTACCATCAAAGTTCAATTGGCAGCTATTTCCAATTTTCATGAGAACGTAGAACCACCTTTAATGAGCAATAAGTTGTGCAAAGCTTTTATTAAAGGAACTTGGCTTCTTCGGCCCCCTATATCGCATCCTGCACCACCGTGGGACCTTAACGTAGTGTTAGGCACATTAACTGCACCTCCCTTTGAGCCGGCAGCAACCTGTGACTTGAAATTTCTTTCTTGGAAGACTGCCCTTCTAGTTGCTATCACATCAGCCAGGCGAGTTTCAGAACTTCAAGCCTTATGTGTAAAACCACCATACCTGGTATTTCACAAGGATAGAGTATCTCTTAGACCAAACCCATCCTTTATACCAAAGGTTTGTTCTAGTTTTTGTTTGCAACAATCACTGGAATTACCGTTTTTTTTCCCTAACTATACAAACAGAGCTGAGTATACCTTTCACAGCTTAGATGTGCACAGACAACTACGTTTCTATTTGGATAGGACACACCAAACACGAAAATCAGATCAACTGTTTGTGTTCTTTTTGGACAATAAATTGGGCAAAGCCGTCACGAAAGTCACTATTGCCAAGTGGATCAGAGACTGTATCAGTCATATTTATCGCATTTCAAATAAAGAGCTTACAATTCCTGTGAAAGCTCATTCTACCAGGGCTATGGCCACTTCGGCAGCCTTTCATTCCAAACTCTCTATTAATGACATCTGTGCGGCTGCTACGTGGTCTTCTCTACACATCTTTGTTTCTCACTACAAATTGGATGTGGCATCTAGGGGTCGAGCTTCCTTCGGTTCCACGGTACTCCGGACCGTTTTCCAGTGAGCCACTCAGGAATTAGGTGCTAGGGACGCTGTCCCATCTGTACAGAATGTAGGCGATATAGGATCACATTACATCTTTTAGTTAAGTACTTACCATAACTTTAGATGTATGGGATCCATCTCGCCTACATTCCTAATAACCCACCCTCCTTCCCCCTACCTTGGAGGCCAGAAGAGACCGGACGGTCCGAATACAACTGTTTCCTCTCTTGAAACACCTGGCAGTATTATAACAACAGTCTATGTGGGTGTGCATGTGTGCGGACAAACAAGATCTGGGGAAGCAGTAGTGGGGCTTCCTGGGATATGAGGTAACTCAGCCAATAAGAGACTTCGTTTTATAGTATAGCGTGCCGAGTCCGAACCCATCTGTACAGAATGTAGGCGAGATGGATCCCATACATCTAAAGTTATGGTAAGTACATAACTAAAAGATATATTGCATGCAGCTGAACAAGTTGGAAAGCATACTTTGCAATGTGGTTTTGATTCTTTGGAGGCCTCCTGCAGGGCCGCAGTTACAGATTCTGCATGCTTGGTTAAAGGAACAAAATCTGCCTGATCATGTTAAAGTTAAATTATTAGATGCACCTTTACAGCATGATACTTTGTTTGGTGTTAAGGCAGAAGAGGTGTTAAAGAAAATGGAGGACAAGGCTAAATCTATGCAAACAGTCAAAGATTTCTTACAAGTACAGCCACCTAGGTTTAGTAGACACTGGCCAACAAAGAATTGGTCCTTTCCTGTGTCAGACAGACCTCAAAGGGGCAGACCCAGATGCCCTAGAGGCAGATCCCAGGCGCAAGGTTCATACAGGTCAAAGCAATGGGGTACTTCTCCCTCCAAAAGTGGAGAAGACAAATTACAGCCTTACAGGAAACAGACCCAATGACTTCCCCCCTGCCTGCACCAAGCACATATTTCCTGGCAGCACCCTTAGGGGGAAAATTAGCACTTTTTTCTCAAAATTGGCACATTATAACCCAGGGCAAGTGGGTTATAAATGTCTTGTCACACAGCTACAAGTTCCATTTCCATACCCTGCCAAAGACAAACAGCTGGCCAGATCTGCCAAAAAATCAATGGGCAGAGGCACAAAAACAAGTCTCACCCCTCATGGATATGAGGTCCATTCAACAAGTGCCAGAACAAGACCGGGGACAAGGATTTTACTCAAGACTATGCTTGGTACCCAGAAAGGACAAGGCCTGGAGGCCAATACTGGACCTATCGATTCTGAACACATTCCTGGATATACCAAAATTGAAAATGTTGACTTTGCAGCAGCTTCTTCCCATGCTGGGCAAGAATGCTTGGCTTGTAACTTTAGATCTAAAAGAGGCATACCTGCATGTCCCAATCAGACAAATATGCAGAAGATACTTCAGATTCAAGGCTGTCTCAATGCATTACCAATTCTCTGCACTGACCTTTGGCTTATCTACTGCGCCCAGGGTCTTTACAAAGTGCCTGGCACCAGTAATCGCATTCTGCATACAAAGAGGAATACAAATATATCCTTACTTGGACGACTGTCTAATTCAAGCAGAGAACAAGGACATCCTTCTACAGCATCTGGCGTTTGTGAAAAAACGCCTAACATGCCTAGGGTACACAGTCAACGAAAAGAAATCAAAGCTAGTACCCTCTCAAGAGATAGTATTCCTGGGTGCAAGCTTAAATACAACTGCCCAGATGGCTTATCTCACGCCAGACAAAGGAAATGACTACCTATTTCAAAATGCTGGCAACATAGGCCCAGTTATCTGCAAGAAAAATTCTGCAGGCTTTGGGCTTCATGGAATTCTGCATCCTACTAATTCCATATGCAAGACTGCATATGAGGAAACTTCAATGCTACCTAAAAAGTGTTTGGACTCAACATTGCCACAGCCTGGAAACAATGATTACTCTCATTCCCTGCTTGCAACAGGAGTTTCGATGGTGGGCAAAGGCTCGTCACCAAAACAAGAGACAGCCATTTACATTACCCCCAGCCAGGCAAACACTAACAATGAATGCATCAGATTACGCCTGGGGGGCCCATATGGCAGGAAGATGCATTCAGGGTGCATGGACTTCAAACCAAATAAATCTACATATCAATCAAAAAGAGATGCTAGCAGTTCAAAATGCCCTGACAGCCTTCAAGGACCTACTGCATCCAGGACAAGTATATAAACGAGCAGGGGGGGCACTCATTCTTACCCTCTTTGCAGACTAGCCATGACTTTGTGGGACACAGGATTGACTTACCAAGTGCACCTGCAGGCACAATTCCTGCCAGGAATGAAAAATACTCTGGCAGACGATCTAAGCAGAAACCTCATGGATCCCCACGAGTGGCACCTGGATCCACAAGTCTTCAGCATGATAACAAGGAAATGGGGATGCCTGGACATCTATTTGCCTCCCCCTCACAACTACCAACTAATAAGATTCTGTACAAGGATTTATCACAGGCAAGCATGGAAAGTGGACGCCCTGTCTTTCAGCTGGAAAAACCTATCGGTATACGCATTTCCCCCTCTGCCTCTCCCCCCCAAGGTACTCCTAAAGGTCAGACAGGAGAAGCCAAGGATGATACTGATTGCCCCAGACTGGACCCTCCAGTACTGTTATCCAATACTAAGGAGCTTGTCCCATTGCCCAGCTTGGACCTTGCCTCAGATACCTCCTCTACTGTCCCAGCAAAACAATCCGATCTTGCACCGCCAACTCAGGACTTTAAACCTGGCAGCATGGCGGATAAAGTAGTCATTCAAAACACATCTCTCAGTAAAGATGTGATGGATGTCATTTTGGAGGCCAGAAGGCCTAGTACTAGAAAATCTTATGCTGGAAAATGGAAGAGATTTTGTGTTTGGAATCCGGCACAAGGAACTGATACAGCTGTGCCAAATATTCCTCAGATTTTGCAATACTTAAGTGATATGCTGGACAAAGGTCTATCTTTTTCATCTATTAAAATACATGCCTCTGCCATATCGGCTCATTACAATACAGAACCACCAATGTTTTCTCATCCTGTACTAAAACAGTACCTCAGTGGAGCCAAAAATTTAAGGCCTCCAAGAAGATCACCAATGCCTGCATTGGACCTCAACTATGTCTTGGAAAAACTCACACTGCCACCTTTTGAGCCAGCTGCAATGGCTGATCTAAAGTTTTTATCGTGGAAAACAGCTCTGCTCTTAGCAATAACTTCTGCAAGACGAGTTTCTGAGCTTCAGGCACTCATGGCTCTGGAACCTTTTTATCATTTTTTATCCAGACAGGGTCTCTCTGAGGACAAACCCAACATTTATGCCTAAGGAGGTGTCCAGTGTGACTCTTAACCAAACTATTCATCTGCCAACTTTTTATAAAAATCCACAGAACAAGGGGCAGAGAAATTCTGCATTCTTTGGACGTTCACAGGCAGCTTAGATTTTACTTGGACAGAACCAAAGTCTTCCGAAAGACAGAACAATTACTAATGGCATATGTTGCAGCCTCACAAGGAAAGGCTATCTCAAAGCAGACTATTTTAAAGTGGATAGGCCACTGCATTCATTTCTGCTACTTACACCATGGCAAGCCAGTGTCTAAGGGCATTAGGCCACATTCAACCAGAGCTGCAGCCACTTCAGCAGCCTTTCTCTGGGGAGTACCAGCCAAGGACATTTTAGAGGCTGCTACTTGGAGTTTAGTGCACACCTTTACCAAGCACTATCATCTGCCACTCTACTCTAAATCCAGGGCTGGCTTTGCCACTGCAGTTCTGCAGGGCCTCATAGCCACTCCTAATGCTGTTTTGCTCCAGCCTCCCATCCATAGCTTTGGGACTCTACCCAAATGTAATGACTGCACCAGTGAAACACGAAGAACATAGTACAGTTGTGTACACTTACCATAAATGTAGATGTTCGAATGTATTCACTGTTGCAGTCCAAGTTACCCACCCGCCACTCCCCCTTTTTTTCTTCTGATAGAACCTATCTTTCCTTCTCTGATTTATGCAACCTATGTGGTGTATTTGCTTGTAGATGAAGGGTAAAGTTTATATTGGTGCATGTATTTATATGTATATAAATTTTGGGTACCCTTTTAGGGGGCACCTGACATCTGGGGCAAGAAAAACTAAAGAAAATGGCGTAGGCCTCGTCTTTTATACCCCTGATGACCTGAAGTCAGGGAAGGAGCGACAGCGGCCGACGCAGGACCCAGAATTTGGAATTCAGGCCGACTGAGGGCAACCTGCCAGCAGGATTACCCAAATGTAATGACTGCAACAGTGAATACACTCGAACATCTACATTTATGGTACATGTACACAACTCTACTTCTCCTTCAGGTTTTACAGACCAGGAGTCTGATGACTCTGACATTTCTGATTTTGAAGACATGCCCTTATCCGTCTATGAGGATTCAGATGCAGAGGAATCCATTCCCTCTGCTTACCCTCCAGACATTTTTCTTTTGGTGAAACCTTGCATACTTTGAGAGCATTTCCATTGGGAATGCCAAAACTATCCTCAGTCCAAAAAGATGCTCAGAGAATTTTTAGAGTTGCCTCAGCACAGGCCTTTAGCTATACCCCCTGTTCTGGATGTTGTGGATGATGTTTTCATGGAATCCAGTCTTACTCCTGACACTTTACCTGCTGCCCCTAGGAAACCGGACAGGTACTACAGAGTACCTGATACTCGCACGTTTCTGTTCAAGAATCCTACTGCTGACCCAGAGATCATTTCCCAGGGGCCTAAAGGTATCAAGGCTACTACAGCCAAGAATCCCACCCCTTCGGACGGGGATTCGAGAGCTATAGAAAGATGGGGTATGAAGGTGTATATACCTCTGCAACTCTTGCTATCAGGGCTTTGAATTGCTAGTTTCACATGCTAAAGTACCACCAACATATTGTGGAGCTTATTAAACAAAAAGTGGTAACTTTTCCAGGCTGTGCAGAAAATAAAGAATTGCAGGAGCTTATGCACTTTGCAAACCAAGTCAGTAAGCATACTTTGCAGTGTGGCTTTGATGCCCTAGAAGCATCTTGCAGGGCAGCAGTCACTCGGTCTGTACTGAGAAGACATGCTTGGCTGAAGGAGCAGACCTTGCCAGATCATGTCCACTCTAAATTACTAGACACTCATTTGAATAAGGACTCTGTTTGGCACAAAATCAGAAGAGGTTCTTAAAAAATGAAAGAAAAAGCCAAATCTATGCAGACTGTTAAAGAATTCTTACAAATGCAACCCTCTAGATTCAGTGTGCATTGCCCTTAAAAACACTGGTCCTTTCCAGCCTCCTCCAGGTCTTCTCAAACAAGACCCAGGGGAAACAGACCAGCCAGACTACAATCTCAGGGTATCCAGAGATCTAAGCAATGGAGTGCCCCCACCCCTAAAGCAGGGAGTGGTAAGCCACCTCCTTACGGAAAAAGCTCACAATGACTTCTTCAATCCACTTCCCAGCCCTGTCCAACTGCTTGTGCCCCTAGGAGGAAATCTTGCCCTTCATGCAAAAAACTGGATGTATATCACTCAGGACAGATGGGTCCTCAACATTGTATCCCATAGGTACAAATTTTATTTCCATTCTCTGCCATCCCCAAGTGGGTTTCCAGACCTTCCTCCAAACCAGTGGGCAGAGGCTCAAAACCAAGTATTTTCCCTGCTCAATATCAGAGCTATTCACCCTGTTCCAGTAGAACAGAGGGGGAGCAGAGGGGTAAAGGATTCTACTCCAGACTCTTCCTGGTACCCAGAAAAGAGGGCTCTTGGCACCCAGTTCTGGATCTTTCAATTCTCAACACCTTCCTGGTGGTCCTAAAATTCAAAATGCTTACCCTGCAACAGCTTCTTCCTATGTTATCCAAGGATACCTGGTTAGTCACCCTAGACTTTAAAAGAAGCCTATCTGCACATTCCTATAAGGGCGTCATACAGAAAGTATCTACTTTTCAGGGCAGGATCTATGCATTATCAGTTCTCTGCACTTCCCTTTGGCTTATCTACTGCACCCAGGGTGTTCACAAAATGCCTGGCTCCAGCCATTGCATACTGCAGGCAGGGAAATATCCAAATTTACCTATACTTGGACGACTGCCTGATTCAGGCGGACAGTTAGGAATTGCTGCTTCAGCACCTGGCATTTGTAAAAAGCCTTCTCACTTTCTTGGGGTACACCATCAATGAAAAGAAATCACAACTGGTACCCATTCAAAAGATTGAATTCCTGGGAGTAAGCTTGGACACAACTTCCCAGATGGCATTCCTCACTTCAGAAAAGCAAGTCTATCTGAGAGACTACTTCAAACAAATGGCCACCAGAACCCAGCTATATGCAAGAAAATTCTGCAAGCCCTAGGGTTCATGGCCTCATGTATACTGCTAATTCCATATGCAAGACTGCATATGAGGAAACTTCAGTGGTATTTAAAATGTCTTTGGTGCCAACATTCTCAGGACCTGGAAACAGTCATTCCTATCATAACCTGTGAAAGGACAGAGTTCCTTTGGTGGGCAGAAGCATGCAACCACAACGAGGCACAGACATTCACTCTACCCTACGCCACCCAGACTCGGACCACAGACTCATCAGACTATGCCTGGGGGGCTCACATGGGTGGCAAATGTATTCAGGGCCACTGGAGCCCAAGTTAAATTCATCTGCACATCAACCAGAAAGAGATGCTAGCTATACAGAATGCCCTGACAGCTTTCAGATCCCTACTCTTTCCAGGACAACTGCTAATAAAAACAGACAACACCACAGTTATGTGGTACATCAACAAGTGGGGGGAACCCATTCCTACCCACTCTGCAGGTTAGCCATGGCCCTGTGGCATATGGCCTTGGACATCAGTCCACCTACAAGCTCAGTTCCTGCCAGGTAAGCAAAACTCACTGGCAGACGATTTAAGCAGAAATCTCCAAGACCCACGAGTGGAAATTGGAGCCCAGCACCTTCAACCTTCTGATTCAGAAATAGGGGACTCCAGAGGTGGATCTCTTTGCCTCCCCCTACAACAACCAGCTCAGCAAATTCTGCACCAGGCATCCTCACAGCAGGGCCTGAAAAGTGGATGCCCTATCCTTTCTATGGGAAAATCTCTGTCTATGCCTTTCCCCCTCTGCCCCTTCTCACAAGAGTATTACTCAAGGTAAAACAAGACCGGCCAAGTCCATTCTGGTTGCCCCGGACTGGCCACGCCAGCACTGGTACCCACTCCTGCGCAGCCTGACAATGGTGCCACCCTGGCACCTACACCAGACCCCAACCCTGCTGTCTCAGCAGGAGGGACAGATTTTGCATCCACAATTACAAACCCTAAGTCTTGCATCCTGGCTTATTACTTGAATTCTGCACCAGCAACTTTAAGAAAACAGTTGCTGGACGTTATCCTTGAAGCCAGAAGGCCCAGTACAAGGAAATCCTATGCTGATAAGTGGAAAAGGTATTGTTCCTGGATTCAGTCTAAAGGAGAGGACACAGCACTGCCCTCCTTACCCCTAATCCTGGATTACCTAACTGAATTACTTCACAGAGGCCTATCCTTCTCCTCCATTAAGCTCCATGCCTCTGCCATCTCAGCTCATTACAACACTGAGCCACCCCTGTTCTCTCTCCCCCTCATCAAACAGTTCCTGAGAGGGGCAAACAACTTAAGGCCATCAAGGAAAGCACCCACCTCTGCTTGGGACCTTAACTTTGTACTGGAAAAGCTCCCCCCCCCCTTGAACCGGCTGCTTCAGCAGAGTTAAAATTCCTGTCTTGGAAAACAGCCTTGATTCTAGACATCACTTCAGCTAGAAGAGTGTGTGAGCTACAAGCACTTGATGGCTGTGGAACCCTTGATTATCTTCCATGCTGACAGGGTTTCCCTCAGGACTAACCCTTCCTTTATGCCTAAAGTGTTGTCCAGTGTGGCTCTCAACCAATCCATCCATTTGCCAACCTTCTTCCCTAATCCTCAAAATAAAAGGGAAAGGAATCCTGCACTCTTTGGACGTGCACAGACAGCTCAGATTCTACCTTGACAGGAATAAGCCCTTCAGAAAATCTGACCAGTTACTAGTCAGCTTTGCAACAGGGGCAGAAGCAAGGCCATTTCAAAACAAACATTTTCCAAATGGATAGCACACTGCATCCATTTCTTCTACAAGCACCATGAAAAGTCATCCTCTTATGGGTGTCAGAACACATTCATCTAGGACTTGCATCTACCTCTGCAGCATTTCTCAGGGGAGTCCCTACCAGGGACATCCTGGAGGCTGCTACCTGGAGCTCTGTACATACCTTCACCAAGCATTACCACCTGCCTATCTTTTCAAAATCCAGGGCAGGTTTTGCTACAGCAGTCTTCCAAGGCCTACTAGCCAGCCCTAACTCTTCTTGATTGCCTCCACCCTTCCTCAGCTTTGGGAATCCACCCAAGTATGATGACTGCAACAGTGAAACACGAAGAACATAGTACAGTTGTGTGCACTTACCATAAATGTAGTTATTCGAGTGTATTCACTGTTGCAGTCCTGGCTTCCTTCCCTCCAGCCCCCTGTTTTTTCTCTGTCTCTCTCTCTCCTCTCTGTGACTATTACTATTGGTATTGGTATTGACATTTTACTGGTGATTTTTTCCCCACCATAACTTAGCTGCCTATTTGGGGGCTCCTGACATTTGGGGCAAGAAAAACTGATGTAATGGTGATAGCACCCTGTTTTTATACCCCTGACGACCTGACGTCCGTCCTGAAGCGACAGCAACCGACACAGAAATACTACGTCACTTGTATTCGGGCTGACTGAGGGCTACCTGCAGGCAGATAACCCAAATGTGATGACTGCAACAGTGAATACACTCAAACATCTACATTTATGGTATGTGTACACAACTGTACTTTCCTGTTCCTGAAGTCATTCCTGAAAACCGAACATTTTTACTATGGTCTATCCACGCTATAGCCAGGACAATTGTTACTAAAAATTGGAAATCCCAATCTACTGCTGTCTTTAAAGTTGAGTTTATTCATCTTGTGAAATACATTAGTAAGAATGAGATTGCTACTATAAAAGCAAGGGCTAATGACACAACTCATTTAATTGCTTGGACAAAATAGTTTAATCTGTTAGAGAAATATTAAGTGTTGAATGTATGTTGCTTTTTTAGATGTCCTTCATGGATGCATCTGCAGTCATAACAACTGGGTTGTCCTGTCGTCAGGCAGCCCTTCAGTCGGCCGGATTCCAAAGTCCGGGTCCGGCTTCGGCTGATGTCGCACTTCACCCGACGTCATCTCTGTTGGTCTTCGGGTATAAAAGCATCAGCCGACGCCATTTTCCTCAGTCTTTCTTGCCGTGGCGCCAAGCAGAAGCTGTTCGCAAGTGCCGGTCGGTCGGATCCAGAGATTACTTCTACCGAATACTACGAAGACTTCTAAAGCTAAGTACCCCGTTGGGGACTCTTTCTTGCCTCAGCCGATGTCAGAAAAAGTTAATAATTGTTTAACCTGTGGGAAACAAATACCTCATAAAGATTTCCACTCTTATTGTCTGCCTTGTTTAGGCCCAGCCCACGACGTAGCAGCCTGTTCGCCTGTACCTCTTTCAACCGACGAACGCATAGGCGTCGGTCAGAGTTTGCAGAACAGTTTTTCGGTACTGATTTTGCGTACATTATGCCGTCGGATCCTCCGACTACCCAATCTGCCAAAAACGCAAAGATAAAGACCGACACTCATGGGTCCGCGGTTTCGCCGAAACCATGGTTAAGCAAATCATGAGTGTCTCGGTTTCGGCGAAACCGAAAACTGATCAAAGTACAGATGAACCTATCTCTACAACTGAGGCCCCTGCTACCACTCTTGAATCGGCCTCAGAAATTTTATCCACTACGGTGGTTGCCACTGACTTATCAGACACCATTCCCTTGGATGTCTCTACCCCAGCACGTGGTGCTGCTAGGCCTCCAGCAGCCATGTCCATTAAGGCCTTCGCCAGGGCTAAAGCAGCCAAGACTACTAAGACAGTGCCTGTTAAACCCCCACAATCAGGCCCTCTTCTAGTTCTCAAATGCTTACTTTGGCAGAAGATTTAATTTCATTAATTAGAGGATCTCAATCTCACCCAGACAGGGCCACTCAGCCCCAGAGAAGAGACCTAGGGCAGAGCCCCTGAGCCAGTGTCCTCTGATGATTCTCCTGACGAATCAGACATAACTGACCAGCCAGAGGCTCCTTTCTCCAATTTTGAAGATTCTGATGCTGAAGAATCCATTCCAGCTGCTTCCCCACCAGAAGAATTCTCCTTTCGGGAAACCTTACATGCCATGCGAGAGCAGTTCCAATGGCAGCAACAGGATTTTTCAGACTCCAGAAAAGACTTAGGACCTTTCTGCACCTCCCACAGCACAGGGCCTTAGCTATACCTCCTGTTCTCTCTGTGGTGGATGATGCTTTCAATGATGTCTGCTCCGCTCCAGATTCTTTACGCCCAGCCCCTGGCAAACGAGACAGATTAAACAGGGTGGGAGATACTGATCAGGAGCTTCACAAGGCCCCACTTGCAGACCCGAAACTATATCCCAGGGTCCCAAGGCAGTAGCGACCATAGCTAAAAACCCTATTCCTTCTGAAAGGGAAGCAAGGTCATTAGACAGATGGGGTAAAAGGTCTACACTTCAGCTACTCTCTCAGCTAGAGCTTTAAACTGTCAGTTTCACATGATACAATACCAAGAGTTTATGCTTGATCAGTTAACTAAAAACTAACCACTGATGAATCTCTTGATAAGAAATATGTATTAGAAATGGTAAATAACATACAACAGGTTAGCAACCATTCCTTAAAATGTGGCTATGATGCACTGGAGGCTTCATTTAGATCAGCCATGACTGGCACAGTGATAAGAAGGCATGCATGGCTAAAGGAGCAAGCTTTACCGGATCATGTTAAAGCTAAGTTGCTAGATGCTCCTATGGATAAGACAAGTTTGTTTGGTACACCTGCCCAGCAGGTTATGAAGAAAATGGAAGAAAAGGCAAAATCTGTTCAAACGGTTAAAGATTTCTTGCAGGTTCAACCCCCAAGGTTTAGCAGGAACTGGCCTGCCAAAATTGGTCCTTTCCTGACTCCACAAAATTTCAAAGGGGCAGGAATAGACGTTCCAGAGGCAGAAACCAATCCAGAGGAGGTGCCTACAGAGGACGACAGTGGCAAGGTAACAACAGAGGCACAGACACAACCACTGCCACTACATCAGCACAACCACAGTGACTTAACCCTAAATCCGCCTACCAGGGAACAAATAGCAGCTCCTCTAGGCGGAAAGTTAACCTTATTTTCAAAGAACTGGCACTACATAACAAAAGACAAGTGGATTTTACAAACCATAGATCAAGGTTACCGGTTTCACTTCCACACTTTACCAGTCAAAAGAGGAATGCCAAATCTACCTCCAAATCAAAAACAGAGGCACTACAACAGATAATGGAGTTAGCAAACATGAGAGCTGTGGAAAGAGTGCCAACAGCAGAGCAAGGAAAGGGTTCTACTCCAGACTATTCCTAGTTCCAAGAAAGGAAAAAGTTGGAGACCAATTCTCGACCTGTCCACCTTAAATACATACATCATTGTCCCAAAATTCAAAATGCTGACCCTACAGCAACTTCTTCCCATGCTGGGCAAGGAGTCTTGGCTGGTAACTCTAGATCTCAAGGAGGCATACCTGCACGTCCCCATTCGACCAATCTGCAGAAGATACCTCAGATTTCTTGCAGGATCAGAGCACTATCAATTCTCAGCATTGCCCTTTGGCTTATCTACTGCCCAGAGTATTCACAAAATGCCTGGCATCAGTAATCGCCCATTGCAGACTACAGGGAATTCAAATTTACCCATACCTGGACGACTGCCTGCTACAAGGGGACAACAAAAGCAAGCTGACAACAGATTTACAAAGGGTCATTTACTTGCTACAAGCACTGGGATACACAGTCAATTTACAAAAGTCAAGGCTGATACCATCCCAAACAAGGACATTCTTGGGCTGAATTGGACACAGTAAAACAAATGGCATTCCTGACTACAGAAAAACAAAAGAACTCCCTCTTTACTTCTTGGCACTAACAAAACTGAACAAGTTAACAGCAAGAAAAGTACTGCAGGCCTTGGGCTTCATGGCATCATGCATAATCTTGGTCCCATTTGCCAGACTACATATGAGAAAACTACAGTGGTACCTAAAGAATTTATGGTCCCAACACAGACACAGCCTAGAAACAGAAATCCCACTAATTCCATGCTTAAAGCAGGAGTTCCTATGGTGGGCTCAGGCATGTCAGTCAAACCCAGGCCTACCCTTTCGCAGATGTCAAGCAAGCCAGACCATCACAACAGACGCTTCAGACCTAGGATGCCCACATGCTGGACAAATGCGTGCAAGGATTGTGGACACAGGATCAACTTCACCTGCACATCAACCTAAAAGAAATGCTGGCAGTAAAACTGGCAATCCAAAAGTTCAAACCATTTCTCCAAGAGGGCCAGTTGATGATAAGGACAGACAACACCACAGTCATGTGGTACATCAACAAACAGGGAGGCACTCATTCATACCCCTATGCAGAATGACTTTGGAGCTGTGGACCCTGGCACTCAGCTACAACATCCAGTTACAGGCAATATTTGTACCGGGAAAAGAAAATACTCTAGCAGACATATTAAGCAGAACCACATCGGATGCCCACGAATGGAAGCTGCACCCGGACATCTTCAAGACCATCTCAAAGAAATGGGGAATGCCTCAGATAGATCTATTCGCATCACCTCTCAATCACCAGCTCAAAAGTTCTGCACAAGGACATTCCACCCACTAGCATGGAAAGTGGATTCGCTCTCCTTCAGCTGGAAAGGCCTAACAGCATATGCATTCCCACCTCTTCCCTTGATACACAAAGTACTACTAAAAATCAAGGAAGAACGCCCAAAGATAATCCTGATAGCTCCAAACTGGCCAAGACAACACTGGTACCGACTGCTGAGGAGCATGTCTCGGAACAATATGTGGCCAATACCCTGATGCCTTTGATGTTAACTCAGAAAAACTACAGCATCATACATCCAAACCTAAAACGTTGCAACTGACTGCATGGAACATCACATAGCAGCAGCTAATCCAGAACTTTCCCAAAGAGTTAAAGACATTATTCTTGAAGCACGCAGACCTTCAACAAGAAGGAACTATGCTGGAAAATGGAAAAGGTTTGTCATTTGGAGTACGGAAAGAGGAAAAGATGTGTCAAACATAGATATGCCTAACATTCTGGAGTATCTGGCCGAACTTCTTCATTCAGGCCTGTCCTACTCCTCCATCAAGATACATGCATCAGCTATTTCAGCAGAATACAGCTTTGATCAACCTGTTTTTTACACCCTTTGCTCAGGCAGTTCCTCAGAGGAATCAAGAATGTAAAACCTCCAAGGAAACCACCATTACCAGCTTGGGACTTAAACTTTGTGCTAGAAAAGTTGACACTATCACCCTTTGAACCAGCAGCAACAGCAGACCTACAACACCTGTCATGGAAAACTGCTTTCCTACTGGCAATTACTTCAGCAAGGAGGGTTTCAGAACTACAGGCCTTAATGGCAGTGCAACCCTTCCTAATCTTCCACCAAGATAGAGTGTCCATGAGGACTAATCCTACATTTATGCCCAAGGTGGTATCCAGAGTGTCTTTAAACCAGGCAATCCACCTACCTACCTTCTTTCCCAACCCACAAAACAGAGGGGAAAGAATACTGCATACCTTGGATGTACATAGACAGCTACGCTACTACTTGGACAGAACAAAAAATAGCAGAAAGACTGACCAACTTTTTGTAGCCTATGCAACAGGAAGGGAAGGAAAAGCTATTTCCAAACAGACAATCTCCAAATGGATAGGAAATTGCATACGATTCTGTTACTCCTTCCATGCAAAACCAAATCCACAGAACATAAGACCTCATTCTACAAGGGCAACAGCCACTACCACAGCCTTCTTACGAGGAGTGGCAACCAAAGACATTATTGAGGCGGCTACTTGGACCTCCGTGCATACATTTGCCAAGCATTATAATTTGCCTCTATATTCCAGATCCCGAGCAGGGTTTGCCACTGCTGTACTGCAAGGGATCCTAAACACACCATAATCTACTTTTATCCTCCTCCCCTAGTTGGCTATGGTATTCTACCCAGTTGTTATGACTGCAGATGCATCCATGAAGGACATAGTACAGTTTTGTACCTACCATAAATGTAGATGTCCGAACTGGATAGCATCTGCAGTCAGGATTACCCTCCTCCTTCCCTCTGTGGTACTCCTAGGTGTTTACCCTCCTAATAGCTAGCTGGTGGGGGTCTTTATGGTGTATTTGTTTGTATATATGTACATACATGCTTATTTTTGTGTTTACCTCTATCTTTTTGGAAGCATTGGCATCTATCCAAATTTTAGCCTTCAAGAGGGCTACTGGCATCTGGGGCAAGAAACACTGCGGAAAATGGCGTCGGCTGGTGCTTTTATACCCGAAGACCAACAGAGATGACGTCGGGTGAAGTGCGACATCAGCCGAAGCCGGACCCGGACTTTGGAATCCGGCCGACTGAAGGGCTGCCTGACGACAGGACAACCCAGTTGTTATGACTGCAGATGCTATCCAGTTCGGACATCTACATTTATGGTAGGTACAAAACTGTACTTTATGGACATTGTATATAGTTTTTGATGTGAAGTAGTTAACTTAATTTGAGGATCAGCCTGTGAGTTTCGGATCTGAGCCGGCAGCTTCCCAAGCTAAAGATCCGAGCTCCAAGCTCCTCCCCCTTACCCATACTACACTGCAACCTCCTTCCTATCCTCAGATCTTGTTTGCCACGGCTTCGCCAAGACATGATCTCTGAGCTCCAGGAAGGTAGAGTGGAATTTTTGATCAAACTTTAGCTGTGTGTGTGTGTGTGTGTGTGTGTGTGTGTGTGTGTGTGTGAGTAGTTTTTTTTTTCCTTGTTCTCCCTCGGGTTTACCGTAAAAAAAAAAAAAAAGTTTAAAGTTGTAGAACTTTTCCCCTAGTGTAGGCCTCCCCTTCCCGCCCTTGGCATGTGTGTGCATTTGGCTAATTAGCCTTGAATAGTGTAGGGTGGCTATGTCGGAATCTCAAAAGCCGAACTTTTCTAAATGCACAGTGTGTGGCCATAAGCTGTTACCGGCCGATAGTCACACTGTGTGTGATGTGTTTAGGGGGTCCCCATCTTACTTCGGGCTGCAAGATCTGTGCAGCCTCCAACCCTCGGGCCCTGCGGGATCTCAGGGCCAAGCTGATTTTGGCTGGTCTTCTTCCAGTGGAATCAGCGGTTTCTTCTTCCTGTTCTTCAGCCACAGCTGTGGCTGTACAAGCTTCTGGTTCTCCTCCCCTGTCAGGGACTCACACTTCCACTTCAGAACAGGGCGATAGAGAGGCCAGGAAGGAGAAGCACAAAGAGAAAGATAGAGAAAGAGAAAAAGAGAGAGAGACAAGGAGAAGGGTCACAAGAGGACTAGTGGACTCGGATCCGTTGCCCCCCCCAGCCCATTTCGAGGTTGTCCTTGCATCGGCCCTCCCTGCCGGTGTCGGTAGCGTCCTCCAGAGCCACGAGGAGCCTCTCTGAAGTTGACATGGACCGGATGATGAGAAGGTTCTTGGAGACTCAATTGCAGATGGAAGTGTTGCTGGCTCCCCCTCCCGCCAGAGCGGGGAGTTCGGCTCTGATGTTCGCCCCGGTAGCTCCTTCCAATCCATCCCTGGGTTTAGGAGTCTTTGAATCCGAGGAGTCCCGGAGTCAGGGGGTCGGCGCTGATGGTTTCTCCAACCTCAACGCCGGCCATGCCCTCAAGTTTGCCTAATCCTATGTCTAATCCATTCTCTCGAAGCAGAGATCTAGGCGTTGTATCTGAGGTGATGAGTGGGTTGTCTGCTCTGGTGTCATTGGGGCATACCATCCCTCTGGTCCGGCTGTTCTGGGCTCGGCTCCGATCCCCTCATTGGATTCAAGGGGCACGGCTACTTGTTCCACCAGTTTCAAGGAAGCCGGTTCCCCTTCAGCCTTCGATGTTGTGGAGAGGGTACTCTCAGGAGGATTGAGACCCCTCACTTTTTCCTCAGAGTCCGACCCTGCTCCCTCACAGTTGAGTATGTCTTCTATCATCCAGTCATCCCAGAGCCAGCCTGTGTCTGATATGCTCCAGATAGTTCCCCCGAGTAATACGAAACTGTTTGTGAGCCCTCCCCGGTGAGTCCCCCCGAGGAGGTCCCTCGCAGATGCCAGTGCAAGAGGAGGCACATGGACTCCCCCCCCCCCCCCTTTCTACCTCTTGGGTGTCCCCCTGGCTGATCCTCTGGTGGTCCTCATTACCACCAGTGCTTGGATGGAACCGGACACTCTAGAGCCAATACCAAAACATCCAGATAAAGTGTTGAGTCCTCCTACTGTCATGCCTGCATGGAGTAAGGGTTCCCCAGTTGATGCCATGGTGGTTGTGGCAGCCACCAAAAAGGAACTGGCCCAGGAAAGTTCCTCGGTCCATCCTCCGGACAAGGAGTCTAGGGCGATGGATCATCTTGGAAAGTGGATGTATGCTTCAGCTACCGTTTCCATAAGGGCGCTGAACTGTATGGCCCACGTGATTAGACTTCAGCTCGACCTCATGACAGAGTATGCAGAGTCTCCCCCGGAGTCCATTTCATCCGAGGATAAATGGTCATTCTCTGCTCGTATGGACACTCTTAAATTGGTTACAAATACATCCATGATTTTATTCTCCCACGCCACTGAGGGAGCCGCTAGGGTGGCCGGGTCCGGTATTGCCATGCGGCATCATGCCTGGCTCCGGCTTTGCGATTTTTCAGAACCTTTCAAGGCGTCCTTCGCGAATGCCCCTTTTGATGATTCGACCCTTTTCGGGAAGACCGTCCAAGACATGCTAGTCCAGAGTGAGAAGGACGGGAAGATGCTGTTGGCCGTCCGGATCCACTTCTCCAACCCTCAAAGGTCCTTCTCCAGGAACCAGTGAGGGCAGAAGAAATTGTGGTTCCGGAAGTCTCAGCATTCCTGGAACACTCCTGACTCCTTTTCCCTTAGAGGCAGAGGGGGACAAGGTGGACGCCGGCCCAGAGGCAGAGGGTGACGAAAGAACTTCTGGTCACGGGAACCTTTTTCTGATCGACCCATACAGCAGCCCTGAGGGGTTGCCTGACTGCTCCACTCTGGAGGCAGTCGGGGGCGTTTTTTCAAAGCACCTAGCTCAATCGGTGTCCATAACATCAGACCGCTGGGTGCTTTGAATAATATCCAGAGGTTATTCAGTTTCCTTCATAAACAGTCACTTAACCACAAGGTGCCTCCCGGACGCCCCCACCCGCTCAAAGAGAGGCGACAGCTTTGTAAATGGAAAAGCTGCTAGGTAAAAGAGCAATCCAGCCGGTTCCCCCAGATCAGGCATCTGTTCCGGGTTTTTTTTTGGTGCCAAAAAAGACGGGGGACTTTAGGACAATTCTCAATCTGTCCATTGCCAATGAGAAGTTCCGGATGGTCACATTACCATCCATCCTGCCGTTCTTGCAGGAGGAAGACTGGATGTGCTTGGTAGACCTCAAGGATGCGTACTACCATGTCCTGATGGACAGGCATTCCAGGAGGTTCCTCCACTTTCAGCTAGGAGCCAGTCACTACCATTTCAGGGTCCCACCCTTCAGTCTCACCACAGCCCCACAGGGCATTTACCAATGTCATGGCAGTTGTAGCGGCCCACCTGAGGCTTCAGGGCATTCAGGTCTTCCCGTACCTGGACGATTGGCTCCTCATCACCCCCACCAGGCATCAACTTGTGCTAGCCAGAAATTCCTTTCTTCAGTTGTCGAACATACTGGGTATTGCAATAAACCTTAAGAAGTCCTCTCTTCAGCCTGTTCAGATTCTGTACTTCATGGGGCAAGAATAGATTCTCTTCAGGCCAGGATATTTTTGTCCCCAGACAGACTTCGGAACCTTACCCTTCATGTCTTGTTGCTTCTTCATACTCCTTCACCCCCAGCAGAGTTAGTCCTGAGAGCCTTCGGGTCCATGGCAGTAACTATAAATCTGGATATTCATCGTGTTTCACTGTTGCAGTCATTACACTTGGGTTATCCTGCTGGCAGGCTACCCGCAGTCGGCCTGAATTCCAAAGTCCTGGTCCTGCGTCGGTTGCGGTCGCCTCTTCCCGGACTTCAGTGCGCCAGGGGTATATAAGATGCAACCAACGCCATTTTCTTCAGTCTTACTTGCTGCGCGTTGCCCGAAGCAAAAGCAGTTTGCAAGTGCCGGTTGGCTGACTCCTGAGATTTTTGAAATTGAATTTCAGTTCCGAAGTCTTCAGTAATGCTAAGTACCCAGTTGGGGAAACTTTTTCTTGTTCCAGACCGATGTCAGTAAAAGTTAACAATTGTATTTCTTGTGGGAAGCAAATACCTCATAAGGATTTTCACTCCTACTGTATTCCTTGCCTAGGCCCTGACTACAACGTTGCTAGTTGTCGGTTTTGTGCTAGATCCAACCAACGCACTGTTAAGCGTCTGTTCGATTTTGCTTTACATTACTTTGGCCGAAGGTTTAACTATATAATGCCGTCGGAACAATTGACAACCAGAGTCCATAAAAAGCGCAAGGACAAAAAAAAAGACAGGCATCCGGGGTCCAAAACCGACGACGAAGCCTCTTATAAGCCAGTCGCCGGTTCGCCGGTTTTCAGTGAGGCGCTTTCGCAGTCCCTGACACCTGCTACCTCAGAGCCACAGGCCGCCTCCGACTCCCACGTGGGGACAGCTAGGCCTTTGGAAACTCAAGGTATTGGGCCTGCAGAAACAATTCCCTCAGATGGGTACGGAGCCACTGAGCAGGCATCGGCTTCTGAGGGTGTTTTCAGACCTACACAGCTTGCTATCAAGACCACTTCAGCAGCCGTAAAGTCTAAAACACCTTTAAAGACAAAGAAACAAGTACAGCATTCTCCTGGACAGTCATCCATGCCAAAAAAACAGATGCTCAAAATGGCCGAGGACGTAATTCCTCTGATTTTACAATATCTAACTGAGATGCTGGACAAAGGCCTATCCTTCTCATCAATTAAGATCCATGCCTCTGCTGTTTCAGCTCATTACAATACGGAACCTCCTATTTTCTCACATCCACTGCTAAGACAGTACCTCAGAGGGGCAGAAAACATAAGACCCCCAAGGAGAGCACCGATACCTGCATGGGACCTCAACTTTGTCTTGGAAAAGCTCACACTGCCTCCTTTTGAGCCAGCCAATACAGCTGAGATAAAATTCTTATCATGGAAAACTGCTCTGTTAATAGCAATAACTTCAGCAAGAAGAGTCTCAGAGTTACAGGCATTAATGGCAGTGGAACATTTTATCATTTTTCATCCGGACAGGGTTTCTCTAAGGATAAACCCAACATTTATGCCAAAGGTAGTATCCAGTGTGACTCTTAACCAAACTATTCATTTGCCAACATTTTATCCAAATCCTCGGAATAAAGGGGAGAGACTTCTGCACTCTCTGGACATATACAGGTAGCTACGCTTCTACTTGGACAAAACAAAAGCCTTCAGAAAAACTGAGCAACTGTTTGTAGCATATGCTGCAGGATCACAAGGAAAGGCTATTTCAAAGTAGACTATTTCAAAATGGATAGGACACAGCATTCGCTTCTGCTGTGCACAGCATGGCAAATCAGTGCCTAAGAATATTAGGCCACATTCTTCCAGGGCAGCAGCCACTTCAGCAGCCTTTCTCAGAGGAGTACCAACCGAGGAAAGTTTGGAGGCTGCAACTTGGAGTTCGATGCACACTTTTACCAAGCATTATCACTTACCTCTTTACTCTAAATCCAGAGCAGGCTTTGCCACTGCAATTCTGCAGGGCCTCATAGCCACTCCTAATCATATTTAGACCCAGCCGCCCTACCTCAGCTTTGGGATTCAACCCAAGTGTAATGACTGCAACAGTGAAACACGAACATAATACAGTTGTGTACCTACCATAAATGTAGATGTTAAGAGTGTATTCACTGTTGCAGTCCAGGTTACCACCCTCCACCCCCTTTCTTTGCTGGGACTTCTCTATCCTATACAACTTATGTGGTGTATTTGCTTGTAGAGGAAGTATTTATTTTAGTGTATGTTTTTATAAGCAATATGTATTGCCTATCTTCTTGGGGGCACCTGACATCTGGGGCAAGAAAAACTGAATAAAATGGCGTCGGCTGTATCTTGTATACCCCTGTCACACTGACGTCAGGGAAGAGGTGATAGTAACCAACGCCGGACCAGGACTTTGGAATTCAGGCTGACTGTGGGTAGCCTGTCAGCAGGATAACCCAAGTGTAATGACTGCAACAATTAATACACTCAAACATCTACATTTATGGTAGGTACACAACTATACTTTCCTTGTGCACGTTTGCATATGATAGTGTTAAGTGGACGTTACAAGTTCAGTGGTCTCTGTTATACCAGCCCCTAGACTTCCTGATTCCTCTAAGCAAGGTGTGCAAAGCTTCTCTCAAGTGGTGGCTTCAATCCCAGGATCTACGAGAAGGATGCTCTTTTTTTAAGCCATGGTGACCACGGATGCCTCCCATCCAGGGTGGAGGGGCTTTGCTCGGACAGGACTGTCCAAGGCACGTGGACCCCAAACGAGACTGTTCTGCATATCAGTGTTATGGAGATGAGAGCAGTCCTTTTAGCATTGCAGGCCCTTCATGCTTCTCTTCCTCTAGGAACTATTGAGATTCAGTCAGACAATATGTCAGTGGTCTGGTATACATCAACAAACAGGGGGAACCAGGTCCTTCCCACTTTGTCGAGAGGCCATGAGAGTGTGGGTATGGCTGATCTCCACCAATTGTTTTCTGATAGCAGTGCACATCCTGGGTCGGTCCAACATTTTGGCGGACAAACTGAGCAGTACTATCCTTTTGCCTTACGAGTGGTCTCTGAACCCTTATGTAGCAGAACAGATCTTCCTCATGTGGGGTCAGCTTTGCTGCGATCTCTTCGCATCGCCATCCAACGCGAAGTGCAGCGAGTTTTTCGCTCTGATTCCCCCACGGGGAGAAACTCTCAGAGACACTCTTGTCCATGCTTGGCCACCTGGTCTTCTTTATGTGTACTCCCCGCTTCCTCTCATGACAAAAGTTTTACAGAAAGCTCGGCGGTTGGGGAGCAGGATTATCCTCATATTTCCATTCTGGCCCCATCAGATTTGGTTTCCCTGCCTACGGTCTCATCTAGTAGCTCCGCCCTGGATATTGGATCCCATTCCGTATCTCATTTGGCATCCCTCGGGAAATCCTTCACCGAATCTGGACAATCTCAAGCTTACTGCTTGGTTGCTCCAGTTCCATTAATTGCCAGGACTCCCAGTCTCTCTTTTCCCGTTAAGTCCATTCTGGTGGCGGCACACAAGTCCCTCTACCAGGAAGGTGTACCATAGTAAATGGAAGCATTTTTCCATTTGGGCTTCTCAGAGAAATTTGGATCTCTTTACTGCTCATGTTCCAGCGGTGTTAGATTTTTTGTCTCAAATTTTCTAGCAGGGGGCCAGCTCTTCTACAGTGAAAGTCCAGCTGGCGGCTGTATCCCATTTCCATGTAGGAGAAAATTCAGGTTCTCTAGCTGCTGCCTGAATTTGTAAGACCTTTATCAAAGGTACTTTTTTACTGAGACCTCCTATTAAGCATCCTTCTCCTACATGGGATTTGACATTGGTTCTTCAGGCCTTAGTTGCGCCTCCATTCGAACCCACAGCATCAGTTGATTTGAACTTTTTGTCTTGGAAGACAGCTTTCCTGGTGGCTATCACTTCGGCCAGAAGAGTGTCGGATCTTCAAGCTTTATGTATGAAACCCCCGTACTTAGTTTTTCTTAAGGATAGGGTGTCTCTCAAGACTAACCCTTCTTTCCTTCCTAAAGTTGCTTCGGAGTCAAACATTAATCAGTCTATTAATCCCCCAGTATTCTTCCCTAACTTTCAAAATAAAGGGGAATGCAAACTTCATTTGCTGGATGTTCACAGACAGTTATGCTTTTACTTACATAGGTCTAAACCCTTCCGTAAGTCTGATCAGCTTTTTGTTTCCTTTGCTAACCCCTTTTTGGGAAAAACAGTTTTAAAGGTGACTCTTGCTAGATGGATCTTTCTGTATTTTACAGGCATACAAGGAACATGGTTTACCAGAACCAGACAGGGTTTATGCTCACTCTACTCATTCTATGGCTACTTCTGTTGCATTTTGGTCCAGAGTTTCCCTGGATGATATTTGTTCTGTGGCTACCTGGGCTTCCTCTCACACTTTTATTACTCATTATAAACTGGATATGGTGTCTAGAGGAAGGACTTTATTTTGGTTCTGCAGTGCTCCGGAATATCCTTCCTTAAGGGCCTCCCAAGATTTTTGGTAGCTGGGGACTCTGTCCTACAGGTTGATGATCAAATGAAGTTAACTACTTCAGATAAAGAAGTTATGTACTCACCATAACGTTCCATCAGAGTAGTTAGACTTCATTTGTCAGCAACCTTCCCTCCCTCTTTCCCCTTGACCTTGGTGGTTTATGTCTGTGTTTTGGGCTCAGTGCCCTGGGTCTGGTGAGCCTAGTTTATGTATTGGCAAGCTCGATCTGTGGATTGGAAGGAGGTTGCAGTGTAGTATGGGTAAGGGGGAGGAGCTTGGAGCTCAGATCTTTAGCTTGGGAAGCTGCCGGGTCGGATCCGAAACCCCCTGCTGACAATTGAAGTCAAACTACTCAGATGGTACATTATGGTGAGTACATAACTTTTTTTTTTCTTGTTACTGTATTGTTAAGTTATTGTGTTATAAAATGAATAAAAACAGTTTGGAAAAAAGAAGACCACTACCCTAATGCTTGGGTCTGTGAGGTCTCTGTTTTTAAAGTAGAATATTTTATTTATTCACTTTTATACCGTTAGTACCTGGTCCTTTATCAGTATATTAATTGATAAAAGGGTATTCGTGGCTTATTGATGACAAGTTGCCTACATCCACCTGTAATTGGCTGGGCTGCTTTGAAGACCTGACCATTTGTGTATTAAAACAAGGGTGAAACAGTAACTGGGAGGTCACCAACCTGGCAATCTTTGGTAGTGACAGTTTACTGCTGTGTGCTGGGACAATAGGTTTTAGTGCTGGAAAGTATTACAGTCTTCCCTGGACATCAGCTTACGCATGCACTTGCATGTGCGTATGTATATCCATGTAAATACAAGAGGAATAAAGTATGTTTACTGTAAGTGAGTAAGCACTGGAACCCAGAGGTACAAAAGGGTCTGCGGAACTAAACCAAAAGACAGTGCCCCATGGGGTGTTTAATATGAAGCCTGTTCTTATGGTGGTGGAGAGTGTAAGATCACGTTCAGCCACCAGTGTATATTTCCTCCATGCTGTTGAGGGCAGCCTTCACTTAAGTTGTTTAGTGATTTATATTTGTGTGCCTGGTATCAGATAAGTACTAGTGGTGTCACTCGAGACCATGCAGATAGTGATTATCAGATTGTAAAATTTAAGACTCTGAGTAAAAAAAATTACGTTTTGTGTTGGCGGCATTGAAGTGGATCCACATCCAAGCACTGCAGCCAGTCCCCTCAGACTTATTTATTTATTTTTAGAAGATGCATAACAAAAAATGTTTTATTCAGTGATCTATTGAGTACTTTGCAGCTATGGTCATTTCTACGGTTATTTTGTTTTTGTTGGAATTAGCCAATAGTAATATAGATAGAGATGTTAAAGTTCCCCTTTCCAGTTTATAATGTATACATTATTGATTTGAGTGTTAAAGTTGATTTAGTAATTGTGTTTTTTGTGTTTTCAGCGTTAAGGTCCTTATGCTCGTGTTTCAGGCTGTTACTTGGGTTTAGGTTTGCTGGGGTGTGTTCTTCTAAGACCCTTTTTATGGATACCATTGTTGAGTTGGGGGATAGCTCCCTTTAATTTCTTTGCAGAGTTGTTAAACAGTTGTGCTTTTGAAAAGTGGTTATATCCTGAGACTTTAACACACTGTGGGATTTGCATTTGTGCCGTACAAGCTTTAGCAGATTGTAGATATTGTAAAATGTTCAAGTCCACTGTCAATGAAAGGCAGTTAAAAGCCATGAAGTCTTATTTCCTTAGGGGGGAAATAGTTAAGACCATGTTGTTAGGAAAGCAGCTTGAGGTTAAACTTCCATGTAAAATAAATACATTTCTGAAGTGGGAATTGGGGACACAGCACAGGAAGAGCCTGAGCAAAAACAAAATCAGGATTCTAAAAGACAACTTTCTGTTATTAAGAAGCCTTCAAAACCAGCAAATGTTAAAAGAAATTTTAAAAGCCATCAGATGTTATCTCAGCAATCAACAAGTGTACTCATATTTTGATAGATCCACGTTCTCTAGTTAAGGTCTTAAACGTTTGAGAAGGCCAATCAGCTTAGTTTTTGCTATTCCTTTCTCTCTTTCCTTTCTCTCTTTCCACTTAATTTTTTTTATCTGCTTTTACTGTATTTGTGTTTCTTCCTACTTTATTTTGCTTTTGTGTCATCTTAAAAGTACTCAATTGTATTTATTACTGCTTGGTGTAACTCATTCAAAGCCTTTTAGTGTAAGCACTTGGGCTTCAGACCAGTTGTTTTACATTAAGAAGGTTTGTGGTCTGCACTGTAGTGGCAGAACAGGTAACTTACATCCTTCTAAGTTGGGAACTGCTGATTTGAGGGCTCAGTGTCTGTTATTCTAAAAGTGTATTCATTCTGGTTTAAGCACTTGGGCTTCAGGCCAGTTATTTTACATTAAGAGGGTTTGTGGTCTGCACTCTTGTGGGAGGAGAGGCTGGACTCTCCCCTTCTGAGCTGGGAATTTCTGGTGAAAGGCTTATAGTGCCTGCATATTTGAACTGCTTCTTACTGAAATTGGTACACCTTGTTTGCTGTAGTATAGACTAGATCCAGGCCTGCTGAATCTAGCTTTGTTTGTATAACTTGAACACTAATCCAGGCATTCTTTAAAAAGTATTCAATTGTATTTATTACTGCTTGGTAGTAACTTGATTAAAGTGTAGCTATCATTCTGAGTCTTTTGAATTAAGCACTTGGGCTTCAGACCAGTTGTTTTACATTAGGAAGGTTTGTGGCCTGCACTGTGGTGGCATGACAGGTAGCTTACATCCTTCTAAGTTGGGAACTGCTGATTGAGAGCTCAGTGTCTGTTATTCTAAAAGTGTATTAGTTCTGGTTTAAGCACTTGGGCTTCAGGACAGTTATTTTACATTAAGAAGGTTTGTGGTCTGCACTCTTGTGGGAGGAGAGGCTGGACTCTGCCCTTCTGAGCTGGGAATTTCTGGTTAAAGGCTTATAGTGCCTGCATATTTGAACCGTTTCTTACTGAAATTGGTACACCTTGTTTTCTGTAGCATAGACTAGATCCAGGCCTGCTGAATCTAGCTTTGTTTGTATGCTTGTTATTTCCCTGAAACGCTAATTCCACCTAAAACGTGGCTTTTCAGCGCTTCTGTGGATCCCTAGTGATATCTGCATTGCTTACTGTACTTATTTCCTTGTTTCACTTGAAAGAAAGTTACTGTTTGTCATTTTTGCATTTAAGTTACCTGTAACACATTGCATTTAAGTTACCTGGCACTTGCTCACCATGTCAGCACTAAAAAATTAAAAGCACTACACCCTCTCAAACTCCCCTTGAGTACCTTGTTCCCCATTGGCCCTTTTTTCAATTATAAAGGAATTCCCAATACTATTTTAGCATGTCCAAAGATCAGTTGTCAATCTCCTCTCCGGTCCAGCTGGTGAATCTGGGAATCTTGAGGCAATGTTACAACTGCCTCATGTACACAGACAACCCTCTCCTCCTCCCAACAAATTCCAACACATGTGAGAGATGCAACCATATAGCCAAACTGGAAGCTAAGCTCTCTCAACTAAGTAATGGCGTAACCAGTCGGGAGGAGAAGGAAACCACACTCACTACAATTCCAGTCTCACATAGTCCTACCACGACAGCAAACCAAACACACAAAAACATATTCGGAGGCTCTAAATAAAAATCTGCCTAAGCAGCAGAGACCTCCAAAGCAGACACCCAAGCAACTGCTACCCCAAAACAAAACACGTGCAACATATAGCTCACAAAGCCAGTATGCCGAACAGTCACAGCACTTAAGGCTAAACAGCACACCCGATACACTTGTAATAGGTGACTCTATCGTCAGGCACACTGACGTCCCGCTCACCAGGCTGAACAAGGAGAAGGTCACGGTGAGCTGCCTGTCGGGCGCTAGGATCCGCCACTTAACACAAGCACTCAGGTCACTACAAGGCAAGTACAAATATGACTCAGTCATTGTCCATGTTGGTGTGAATGACCTGAGATGTACCTCCCTGGACTACATGAAAAGAGACATAGAGGAGCTCTCTGAGCATGTAGCCCAGGCCGGTATGACCCTGACCTTGAGTAGCATCTTACCCTCACCAAGAATGATGCCACAATATGAAGACAAGATGATCAATTTCAACAATTGGCTTAAGTATTGGTGTCATTCAAAGGGGATCCAATGCCTGTCAGCCTGGGATGACATGCTCGACAAGCCACGATGCTTCGCTAGGGACGGCTTGCACCTGTCACCCCTGGGCTTTCGGATGTTGGCAAATGCTCTTGCTACCCCCATAGTGCCTTTTTTAGGTAAGGCTCAAAAGGCAAACCCACCTCCATAGGTATCACAAGGGATAAGAAACTAAGAATAATGCTACTCAATGCCAGAAGTCTAAACCTCAAGATGCACACACTCGAAACTCTCCTTAGCATGGAGAACATCGATATCTGTGCAGTAACAGAAACCTGATTCAAGGCTCCCGAGAGCACCCCAGCACTACCAGGTTATACCTCATACCATGCTTTTCGGCCCCAAAACTTGGACCAAACCACAAAAGGAGGGGGAGCATGAATATTCGTCAAAGATACCCACACCTCCAGGTTGGTGGCACAGCACGAAGCATCAGAGACTATCCATGTGCAACTAACAGTGTGTTAAACTGCCTTCCAGTTTATAGCCTGCTACAGACCACCCTCCCAAACCCAGGAACCCCACTCGTCCTTCCTGAGAACACTGGAAAATATGAAGGTCTCTCCAAACACCATTATATTGGGCGACTTCAACTACCCAAACATAGACTGGGAGTATTAGTCTAGCTCCAACACCCTAGCCCAAAGGTTCTTAGAATTTTTAAAATCAAATGCTATGGAACAACTTGTTACCACTGCCACAAGTGGGGAAACATACTGGACCTGATCATCACCATCATGGGGACTCTATGCTCCAGACCAGAAGTGTATCCCTCACTGGTAAGATCAGACCATAAACTAATCTCACTGGATATTCACATCCCGACCCCACCCCCTGCCCAGAAAACCACAGTGAAAACTTCTCTAAAGCAAATTTCACACTTCTCAAAACCGAGGTGGAATCCTTCAAAGTCCCCGGGCATGTGGAAAGTACGGCCCAGACCGCAGAATCCTTTATAAACGTTTTCTATGAACACGTTCAGGAATGCGTGGATCACACAATCCCAAATAAAACCAAGACACAATCCACCAAAGGCAGACGTCCTGTCTGGTGGACCCCAGCCATAAACAAACTATACAATAGAAGGAGGAAGCTACTACATGATAGAGCAAAATCCCAAAAAGGGAAGGCATCTTTGATCAGTATTAGCAAAAAACTATGGGCACTCATAAAAGCATCTAAAGCAAGCTTCGAGAGAAAAATTGCACAGGACACTAAGGATAATCACAAGGTTTTCTTTAGTTATGTTAGGAACCTGGGTGGGAATTCCCAGATATGCTCAGAATTAGTCCAAAATGACAAAAAATACACCACAAACATTGCCAACATCCTAGCTGACAGGTTCAGCGCAAACTTCACCCCCCCCCCCCACCAAAGGGGCAAATATCTATCCCAGCAGAGTGCTGCACCCCTGACATCTCAGATGCTCAGGTAAGAGCCGCCCTCTCCAAAGCAAAAAACACAGCATCAATGGGACCAGACGGTGTCCCGGGCTGCATCCTACATGAACTATAAGAAGAGCTAAACCCAAACATAAAACTACTGTTCAATCTCAGCCTTACTGCAGGATATGTACCCAAAGAGTGGCGTACAACAACAGTGGTCCCTCTCCACAAAGTTGGTGCCTCAACGGATCCTGGAAACTATCGCCTCATAAGCCTGACTAGCTTGGTCTGCAAAGCTATGGAAAGGATCATCATGGACCTCATAAATAAGGATATTGGGGACCTACAGACACTAGATCCTACCCAGTTCGGCTTTGTTAAGGGCAGATCCTGCCTCTTAAACCTGGTCGATTTCTTTGAAACAGTCACCAAGGCCATTGACGAGGGGAAGGTGGTCCACACAGCCTGCCTGGATCTCGCAAAAGCCTTCGATACAATACCCCACTCGGGCATTATAGATAAGCTCACCAGCTTAAATATAAACCCCTATGTCACTAGATGGGTTGCGAATTGGCTCAAGGACAGAGCCCACATGGTTAGAATTGCTGGAGCCATGTCAGACTCCAAACCAGTTACAAGTGGCATCCCACAAGGCTCAGTCCTGGGACCAATTTTGTTCGGTATATATTTCTCGGAGGTACGGGCCAACACGGAAGGACTGTGGCTGGCCAAGTTCGCAGATGACTGCAAACTGGGCGCCATAATCGAGACTCCAGCCGACACAAGCATCCTCCAAAAGGGCCTCATAGAAACAGACAACTGGTGCCAGAGCCATGGCCTCAAGCTAAATGCTAAAAAGTGTATAGTCATCCCCTTTGGCAAAAACAAAGTGCCCACAAATTACCGCATAGGTGGTAATCCATTAAGTACAGAAGAAGTAATTAGGGACCTGGGGACCCAAGTTGATGGCAATCTCTCATTTGACAACCACGTGGCCAAAGTGGTTAGAAAAACATTTTATATAGCCCACCTAATCATGAAGGGATTCACATCTAGATCAGGGGAGGTCATCGTGCCTCTTTACTCATCCCTCATCAGGCCCATAATTGAGTACAATGCCCTTTTGGGATGTACCTTACCAGACACCTGCAGCAACTGGAAAGACCCCAAAAGTACCTCACCAAGAGGATCAAAGAGCTCAAACAGATGCCATATGCTGCCCGATTAAAGAAACTCCAGCTCTACTCAGTGGCATACCGCCTGCTCAGAGGTGATCTGTGCCTGACGTATAAAGCCATGTCCAACCCGGAATTAATGGACATGCTGCACCTCAGAAAATCCAAATCCCATCAAGCTTACGCGCTCGAGAGACTTGAACTTCAGCACTGAAATAAATAGGACATGCTGGAGGGACAGATTCATAACTCAGAGGCTCCCTTCACTCTGGAAAAAAATCCCAGTCCAGGTTAGGCAGAGTCCCTCATTGACTCTCTTCAAGAGTAATCTTGATGAGTGGATGGGAGATCATAGGTTTACCCCGGGTATCACTTCTGTGTCACTGTTAGACAGAGGCACAGTATACTAACCTCGGAAAAGGGCATAGCAAAATTAATTTAAAATGGGTGGGGAAAGGCAAACACACACTGGCTAGGCTTATAAATGCCCTAGGGGCAGATAGCCTAGTATGAACCTATGAACATTGACTTGTCTGCTCTGAACAGAATGTTGACTTAATGTGTCATTTGTGTGGTTTTCAGAGATCACAGGCAGCTTCCAGACCATTTTCTTCATTTGTGTTGAAATGAACCCTCCTTCTTTGGCTACACTGAGACAAGTGAGTTGCTGTCCTGTACTCTTAAGTGAAAGACAGGAAGCCAGATTCTGATAAAGTTGAATATTATAAGCCTCCAACTTTTAAGTGAGAATGCTTCATTATTTCCTTTAGGCTTACATTGATAGAGTATTATTTTAATGAGTTTTAGAACCTAATGATAGAATATTATGTTAACTTTCAGTTAGTAGTTTGACTTAAGTTGTTCAGTTAATAGTCTGACTTGAGAGCTGGAACATTTTATTGAATTTTGCTAATGTTTATGAGGTTATGTGACCTTACAGATTGCCCTCTGCACCCCTTGACTTAATACAACAGAATCCCCTCAATAGGTGGTGTGGTGTTTTGTTCCAACTTCATTCAAGGCCACCGATCTTATTTTATTAAGGCACTGGGTTTCAGCAGAGTAGTTTTTTTGTTGTTGGAGACGGACTTTGTTAATGGTACTAAGAACAGATATTTGACATGGAATTAGAAACCATCATTACCAAAAAGGAGTAAGGGGAGTGCATTAAAGCTGATCAACCACAATTCCGCATAAATGCAGTGACACTGTACACTGTACTTGCAGGTACCTGCACTCTGTTACCCAAATGAAATGTGCAGGTCTTCTGATTATAATCCAGAGTTATTCAGGGTTAATAAATCAGACCCTGTGTTTATTTGGTCTGACGACATACCCCACAAAAAACTACTATTTGCTGTATCAGCTCTACAGTCCTGTAATAAAGCTATGGTTTTGGACAGATATGGCTGTGAAGACTACTTTCTCTGCAGTAAGTGCTTATAATTATTAGGCCAGTTAACAGGATGTAGTTCTGGGCAGATATGTTATCAACCAGAAAGGCAAACAATGCTAAATGAAACTGTTTGCTCTTGGAAACGTGGTATATGTAATGGTAATGCTTTTGGTGCAGCGTGCAGATCTTTTGCTTCAAATGTTTTCTCCATGCCTGAGTAAAGCACACTAGTGTTATTCTGTGGCTGTCTGGCTAGCCACCATACATATAGTGGTCACTACTTAGAAAAATTAACTGAGCTGGAGAAGAAAGAGAAGACCAAGACAGGTGTAAACTATAGTGTTCAGATGTCGACGACAGCTTACTCTGTGAAACTTCCTTCTAAAAATAAAATTGTATAGAACCCCCCCAAAAAAGCAATGACAAAGAAGCAGGTCAAACATACTTACACTCCTCAACAAAAGCACATTAAGCAGAAGTGAGAATTTGGTGAATCTGCAGATCTGTTACACTTGCAGATGTCACTAACTTCATATGTCTTCTGTGTAGGTTAGAAGTACTCCATCAGTGCTTACTGGAAATCCTCTTACAGAAAATGGCGCCAGTACAACTTCCTGTCTTACAGAAAGTTAAAATGTTGTCTTTCTCAAGAAACAGTACTGTTTCAAACCTTGTGTAGACCCATTAGCCATAAACAAGTTTCTGGACGTGCATCCATTTCAAATGATTCCCCTGAAAACATGCATGATCAAAGTAGACATTTAGGATGCTTTTCTGCACAGTACAATTGGCAAAGTAGATTATAACTGTTAGCTTTCAAAACCACAAGATGTTGAGAGGTTATTTTTAGTTCTTCATTTGGCTTTTCAACAGCATCAAGGATACTTACAAAATGGAAGACTCTGTTGTAAGCACATCTACACCTTTTTCGCTACTCAAATGACAATCTCCTGGTCTCTGACTTCCCTCTGTAGCTAATGCTTAGTTGAAGGTTGGAGTTTTCAAACTTTTGGGATAGCTTTGAATCTGTTAAAAATCTTTTAATCCCATCCTAGTTCATTCAGTTTATGTGCACAGTCACTGTATAATACCAAGTCTTTTCTTTCGTGTGTTTCACGAAAACAAACTTGAAACAGGGGTGTCTAACCTTTTCAGTTGCAAGGGCCGCATTGAGTCAACAGAAATTTAAAAAAGGTCTTTGGCAGTAATCCAGTTTTTGTAATGCACCAGCCATACTGGAGTTTTAAAATTTAAATTTAGCTATCCTATTGTAAAACTGATATAAAAAAATGACTACTTAAGTAAGGGACACGCACAGCACCAATATATGCCAGTGCTCCCTCAGAGTGCAAGAATTCCTACAGCAGTATGTTGCATCCTCCCCTCACCGGAAAATTACATGTGGCCCTCTGCAGCAATATTCATATGAATTCCCAAACAGTTTGTAAGCCCCCACCCTTTTGCATGTACCCCACAATAAACAGCAGATATACATTGCAGTATGATACATGTGCTCCCCATCCACACACAGCTGGGGCAAGGAGCCTCAGCACCATTATGCATCTTGCTCCATTATCTGAAATGCCACTGTATCCGTAGCATACATTTATTTAACATTTGTTTACTGAGAAAGTCCTACTTGGAATGAGCTAATTTTTAGCAGGGGCCCAGGGAGAAATGCTCCAGATGCATGTCATTGTAATGTGGGAGGAATCCGGAGCACCCAGAGGAAACCCACACAAACACAGGGAGGACATGCAGACTTCACACAGAAGGCACCCTAGCCGAGAATCAAACCGGACAACCTCTTGCTGTAAGGCAACAACATTAACTGCTGCACCACTGCGCTGTATATCCCCACATAACTGGCGCATATTTTTCTTGAGTATTTTAAAGAAACAAAATATCTGAGTGAAAAAAATATTCTAATGCACTTCTTCATCCACACAAACCTTTTAAATATTCTACACTACAGAGATAATGTCTGTCCAATTACCACCCCTTGATGCACATCACCACCTCTACTACAACTTCTTGAAGGTTCTTCAGGAAGAACATTTTTGCCAGAGCACCAAATCCTACTAAGATTGTCCACAACTCCTTCCTGAATAGTAATTTACATTTCTAACCCAAGCAACACATTACACATGCGTTCTACAGTGAAATAATCATAATGCGATCTTTCAAGGTATGGTACATGGAATAAAAAAAAAATCATAAAGCAGCAATGCACCATTTCTCACAGTGGCAGCTTGCATTGTTAATAGTGAAAGCACTTCATATGGGAATACCTTCCACATTTGCATAACACAGTGCTAAATGGTGAACTGTTCACAACCTGAATGGTGCATACAGCACATATAATAGTAACATGCTCAGCCTGCAAAGTATGGAACAAGACAATGAAAAAACAGTAACCAGTACAGCTTCACAAACTGTAGCTATAATCAATGTGTAAATAAATTCTATGAGCTGCCTGAAATCAAGCCTTATTATAATAGTACTGTATCCACTAAAAATTTACTCCACTTAATTTCATTTGTATCCTCAATCTCGGTCAATTGTCACATAATAAAACTTAAATCACAAATCTATTATGAAATCCACTAATATTTATATTATACTTCAAGGAATTATGAGCTGATAAACCTAATGGCAGAGAAATGGCAATATGTGAAACTAATCTCTCATCATTTATCACAATCAAAGTGAATATCTTGTCCTTTCTTGTATAATATTCAACAAGTTGAGTCACTCCCAATAAGCTAAGATTTTAAAAAACCTATTAGAATAAATGTTACTACCAAAGTTTTCCAAATGAAATTTCCATAATTAAAATCCCCCAGAAGGATAATTTTATTACCAATTAATGTGGTACCAAGCATATCAAGAAAATAATTACAAAACATTTTCTCCAAGCTTGGGACTAAGATAACATGCAATTATTCTAAATCACAGATTCCAAATATCTACCACTACATTTTTTTCACAGCCACTGGAGATCATATTAATATGAATTGCATCGTTGATAAGAATCATGGCTCCCCCACACTTTCCACTGTTTCTTATACACTCATATTTAGTACATCCATTATAAAATGAATTTATTGCATTAGTAATAAAGCTGAAGAGGCAGATGGTTGCCTTACAAGAAAAATTCCTAAATTCCATAGGTTCCCGCTATTCACGAACTATTATGCTGCTTTCCTTCACTTTTAGACAAGAATAAAGTAGGTTAATTTGTTATTTGAGGAGAGTTTCACAAGTGAGGAGTCTACTTACCTGTTACTGCAGGAGATGTGACTGTATTGTAAAATAAATATAATAATCCCCCTTCGCCGTGATCACAATCCTCTTCCTTCAATCAAGATGTTAACTGTAGTGTACCATGTATCCAGCAACGGCACGCAAAAAACGACCGGACGGTGCTTTGGCATGCACACCAGCTGAAAGACGCTGGCTTGAAAAAAAGGGAAACAGGTAATGTGGCGCATGCACAAAAGCTAAAAGCAGGACGTGAAACACACGGAAAAAAGTGTAATTTCTATTTAACGGGTGCTTAACGGGTCGCGGGCCGCATGGAAGAGCTCTGAGGGCCGAATGCGGCCCGCGGGCCGCGGGTTGGATACAACTGTTATAGAACTTGTGTACTGCTTTCTAGATTTTTCTTAGTTTTTGTCATCCACACAATTCACTTAGTTGGCTGTCTTACCTATGTTTAATTGGTTTATCCATTCTTTGCAAGAGACAGCCCTGTTTGTTCTTCAGGAAATGGCGAGCCCACAAGTCGCAACTCATTCATTCCCTAACCAAGACAAAAGCTTGATGAGCCTGTGATGCCCCACTACTGGCCCAGTAAGCAATGAACTTCAGTCCTCACCACTGGCAACAGTGGGGGGGGGGGGGGGGCGTACACACTGGGAGGATACATACACACACAGTAAAGTGCAGTTTCCCTTAAGAGCACACAGAGACCACAGTCAGTCTGGTGCTGTTTCTCCCTCTTTCTCCAGATCCCCATTAAGACTCCCCATTGACACAGCTATAGGGTTGAGATGTCAGCGGAGTGGCCAAGCCAAGACCTACAGCACTCTCTCTATCCAAGCAGCGCTTCGTGTCCCTGCCTAAGTACCTGACACACACACACACACACACACACACACACACACACACACACACACACACACACACACACACACACACACACCTGGAAAACGCTGGCAAAGGTTTACTAGCTGTGTTAAGTGAAAGTAATCACTTTCGAAGTCACCATCTCCCCTGCCCCCCCCCCCCCCCCTTGCCAGGGTCGAACAAAAAAATTTTTCCAAAGCTGACTACAACCTCCTGAGAGCAAGTTTAAGCAGCTTCACAGCCTCCATCCCTTCAGTTGAATCAAACACTAATGTCCAAGCCTATACCAAAAAAGTGTATGAGCACATATACAGCTGCATGGACTCAGCAATATCTGACAGGATCAAATCATCTTAGTCAAGGAAGAGTAAACCTGTATGGTGGACAGCAGCAATAAATAGACTTTATAATAAAAGGCAAAAATTACTGTCCAGGGCCAAGAAGGAGCAAGTGCCAAGCTGGAAGCAGTCTCGCCTTTGAACAAACAAATAAGGTCACTGATGAAGTCCTCTAAGGCTAACTTAGAGTCCAAGTTGGCCACATCCACTATTTACAATCACAAGGCCTTCTTCGTATACATCTGCAATCTTAAAGGTAACTCCCAACTTTGCTGTGAATTGGTTGTCAAATACCACATACACAAACTCCATAGATGTAGCCAACCTGCTGGCAGACAGGTTCAGTGAAAACTTCACCCCCCCCGTCCCCCCATCAGTAAACCAGGACATCCCAGCACCTGCCCCCCTCCTCTCATCACCAGGGAGCAGGTTATTAATGCCCTCTCAAAGGCAAAAAATACAGCCTCCATGCGACTCAACAACATCCTTGGTTGTGTCTTACATGAACTTGAGCAAGAGCTCTCAGCACCACTAGAAACCATATTCAGTCAAATCCTGTGCATCGGCTTCATCCCAGCATAATGGAGGACAACCACAGTCATCCCTGTGCACAAAGGTGGAGTGTCCACCGACCCAGGCAGTTATAGGCTCATCAGCCTAACTAGCCTGATCTGCAAGGCCATGGAACGTATTATCATGGACCTTATAAACAAGGACATTGGCAACCTCCAAACACTTGATCCCCCACAGTTTGATTTTGTCAAAGGGCAATCATGCCTGTTAAACTTTGGTCACCTTCTTTGAAACCATCACCAGAGCCATGGATGAGGGCAAGACAGTGCACACCTCCTACCTTGACCTTGCCAAAGCCTTCAGCACTGTTCACCACTTGGTAAACTCTCCAAGCTAGGCATCAGCCCGTATGTTACCAGATGGGTAGCTAACTGGCTGACTGATGGAACCCACTCAGTCAGAATGGGGAAACCACCTCTAGTACTAGACACTTAAGTGGCATACCCCAAGGATCAGTCTTGGGGCCTCTTTTGTTTGGGATATACTTTTTTGAGGTACAAGCCAAAACCAATGCTCTGTGGCTGACCAGGTTTGCAGATGACTGCAGACCAGTTACTGTCATAAATTCCCCTAGTGATGTGAACATCCTCCAAGCGAACCTTGACCAAAGTAATGATGAGTACTAGAAGCATGGCCTCAAACTGAATGCCAAGAAGTGCTTCATTATCCCCTTTGGATGAAATGGTGTCCCCACTAATTATCACATTAATAATGTACTAAACACGCAGTAGTCATGAGGGACTTGGGCACCCAGGTTGATAGCAACCTGACTTTTGACCACCATGTTGCCTCCGTTGTACGGAAGGCTTTCTACGTGGCCCACCTCATAAGTCAGAGTATTTCATCCAAGAACAAGGAGGTCATAACATCTCTGTACTCCTCCCTTATCAGACCCATTATCGAGTACAGTGGGCCTTAGAAACTCAGTAGTTACGTCTGAACAAGAGTCTGATGTCTCTGATGCAGCTGAATATGATGATATGCAACCCGTCTCTGCTTATGAAGATTCTGATGCAGAGGATTCCATTCCTTCAGCCTCTCCCCAGAGGACTTTTCCTTTGGGGAAACCCTTCATACCTTAAGGGAGCATTTCCAATTGGAATGTCAGGACTACCCTCAGTCTAAAAAGAGACTCAGGGAATTCTTAGATCTGCCACAGCACAGACCACTGGCCATTCTCCCAGTCCTGGATGCTGTGGAGGATGTTTTCCTGGAATCCAGTTTGACTCCAGACAGCCCCCTCCTGCACCCAGAAAACCAGACCGGTATTAAAAGTCCCTGACTCTCATAAATTTCTTTTTAAAAATCCTACTGCTGATCTTGAGGTAATTTCTCAAGGGCCTAAAGAAATTAAAGCAACCTCTAAGAATCCCACCCCCTCAGATAGGGATTCCCGAACACTAGACGGATTGGGTAAAAAAGTATACACCTCTGCTACTCTTGCTATCAGAGCACTAAATTGCCAGTTCCATATGCTAAACATTCAGCAACATACTCTGGAACTCCTTAAACAAAAAATGTCTTCCTTTCCTGCTTGTGCAGAATTTAAAACGGTTACAAGAGTTTCTGCAAGTCAAGTAACTAAACGCACCTTGCACTGTGGATTTGACACCCTAGAAGCTTCTTGCAGGGCAGCAGTCACCGTTTCTGTCCTTAGAAGGCATCCATGGTTTAAGGAACAGCCCTTGCCAGACCATGTTAAATCTAAGTTGTTGGATGCCCCCTTTCACAAAGACATCTTATTTGGCACAAAGGCAGAAGAGGTCTTAAAAAAAGATGGAAGAAAAAGCAAAATCTATGCAGGCAGTTAAGGATTTCTTACAGGTCCAACCACCCAGGTTCAGCAAGCATTGGCCCTCCACGCACTGGTCCTTTCCTGCTCCCACCAGGTCAGTTCAGCCCAGACCCTGTGGAAGCAGACCACCCCCCCCCCAAGACAGCAGCCACAAGGAATGCAGAGATCTAAACAATGGACTTCCTCCACTTCAAAACCAGGGAGTTCTAAGCCACCGCCTCATGGTAAGAACTCGCAATGACTCTCCTTCCCCCACCCTCTGCCTGCCTTCACTTACCCCTATGAGGAAAACTTTCCTTTCACGCAAGCACCTGAGCTACCATTACCAACAACCGCTGGGTCCTCAACATAGTGTCCCAGGGATACAAATTTTCTTTCCACACCCTTCCAACTACAAAGGGGTTCCCAGATCTACCTCCAAACCAGTGGGCAGAGGTGCAAAAGCAAGTCCTTTCCCTGCTTTCTATGAGAGCAGTAGAGCATGTTCCTGCAGAACAGAAAGGCCAAAGTTTCTACTCCAGACTTTTTCTTGTACCCAGAAAAGAGGGCACCTGGCGCCCCATCCTTGATCTGTCCATTCTAAACACCTTCCTGGTGATACCAAAATTCAAAATGCTCACCCTCCAGCAGCTGCTACCCATGCTCTCCAAGGATGCTTGGCTAGCCAGCCTAGAACTAAGAGGTCTACCTCCACATTCCTATCAGGGAATCATGCAGGAAATATCTATGTTTCAGGGAAGATTCTCTGCACTTTCAGTTCTCTTCTGTTCTCGTTCTCTGCACTTCCCTTTGGCTTATGTACTGCTCCCAGAGTTTTCACAAAATGTCTGGCACCGGCCATTGCCTTTTGCAGACAAAGGAATAGCCAGATTTACCCATACTTAGATGACTGCCTAATTCAGGCAGACAGTCAGAAAAGCTGCTCAAGCACCTGGCCTTTATAAAGTCCCTACTAACCTCCCTAGGGTACACAATCAATGAAAAGAAATCCAAACAAGTACCCACCCAAAGGATTATATTCCTGGGAGCAAGCCTGGACGCAGCATCCCAGATGGCATTCCTTACACCAGAAAAGCAAACTCTCCTGACGGCCTACTTCTCTCAACTGGCCACCAGACCCCAGTTATCTGCCAGGAAAATCCTGCAAGCTTTGGGATTCATGGCATCTTGCATTCTCCTCATTCCATATGCCAGACTGCATATGAGGACATTTCAGTGGTACCTAAAAAGCCTTTGGTGTCAACACTTCCAAGACCTGGAGACTCTTACACCCATGATACCTTGCCTCAGAAAAGATTTTCTTTGGTGGGCAGCAGCATGCTCCCACAACAAGGAACTAATTTTATCACCACCCCCTCGCTGCCCAGACCCTCACCACAGATGCATCACACTATGCCTGGGGTGCACACCTGGGCGGCCCTGTATGCACCTGCCTTCCAGGTGCGCACCTAGATGGCAGGTGCATACAGGGCCAATGGAGCCCACAGCAAATCCATCTGCACATCAACCCAAAAAGAGATGATAGCTGTCCAGCACGCCTTGACAGCTTTCAAGCCCCTTCTCTCCACAGGGGCTCTACTGATCAAAACAGACAACACCACTGTGTTATACACACTGAGCAGAGTGGATAAGTTGTTGACCGCAGGTGTTAGCTGAGATATACAAGTGTCCTGTTTTTTTTCGATTATTTATACAGATTGTTTTTAACAATTAATATATAGCACTTTTATTGTCTGCTTTTTAGTCTTCGAGTGTATTTTATTGCTATTAACTAATCTGCATAAGTAACTGATTTGCCAGCAGTTAAAAGCATTCTGTATCTTTACAAATCTTTGCTTTCTCTAGTGCTACTGTCTGTAGGCTATCCCCACCCTCCCAGTTGGTGTCTTGCTCTTATACTTGGTGGCTTTGCAGTTGCCCGCCCTTACTGTAAATCTGATCTGTGACACTCCTCCCAGTCTAGTGTCATTAGCTCATTGCCTTAATATTGCTACAACTCAAGTGCTCTAGGTTGGACTGCATCTGAATTGTTTGTGTGTTTTAGCTGCTTTTCTGTATATATATAGACTTCTCTGTTTCTTTAACTAAATAAGCTCTGCAAAGTTGTTTTATTGCATTCCTGTCTGTATTTCTGAGTTTTTTGCACTTTTAAAGTTTGTTTTTGCTTAGTTTAACTGGTAGGCTACACACTCAAGTGCGTTAGCCGAATTAAAGCATTTACTGTGTTTCTGTACCTAATTTCTGCTACTTTGTAAAGAAAAAAAATCCTTGATGTTAAGTTGTCAATCTCGCCTTCATTCTTGCTTGATGGGTTCGGAGCCGATCCCTCGGCTCCGACTCGGCACTTGCTTTAGCTCGAGAACTCCTTTTACCAGCTCGAGGCAGCCCCATATCCCATGATGCAAGGCAGGAAGTACCCAGATCTCGCTTTCGCGCTTGGGAGGTCTTCTCTTTACCAGCTCCTGGTAAGTAATTCACATTTGTGACTTTTAAGCCCCTTTTAGTTAAAAACTTTTTGTTTTTGATAGTTTAACTTTAAATTTAACTTTTCTGACAGAAATCCCTGTCTCTTTTAATTTTTTTAGTCAGTTAATTCCCTGTCCCATCCCCCCCCTGTTAGGGTGTGTGTGTTGGTATTTTTACTAAATACCTTTTTTGGTATTATTTTAATTTAATTGGACTGGTGTGTGTTTTGTTAGACACCATGTCTAAAGAGAGGGTTTCAGGTTTTAAGAAGTGTGACTCGTGCTGTCAGAAGATGTCTCTGACAGACGGTCACACTTCTTGCCTGTACTGTTTAGGCCCTCTTCACCTGCAGGACTCCTGTGCTATTTGTCACTCCTTCAGCCAGAGAGTCCTGCAGGAGAGAAGGAATAAGTTGATTCTCAGGGGTCTTCTTAAGCCGGAGGGCTCTCCGCTAAGTCGGCCCCACAAAATCAACTAAATCTGCCAAGACCCAGGCTTCTGTTCCTAAGCCTGTGGCCTCGGCTCCGACTCGTAGAGTCGAGATCGGCTCGGCTGGAGCCGATTCTGGATCCACTAAGCTTTCGCTCCGGCGGCTATCGGTGCCGATCTGCTGACCACTGTGGGTCGGTTCCAACCGGCTCCGACACCCACGCAGCACGGGCATCGTGTCTGCTCCGATCCGCTCCGACACCCATGTGGTTCAGGCATCGGTGTCGGCTCCGATCGGCTCCGACACCGTTACTTTGGTGGCTGTATCGGCTCCGGCTGGAGCCGATACATCGAGACGTTCTGTCGGCTCCGAGAAGTCGGTGCCGACAGGATCTGTAGTATCAGCTCCGATGGCCCATTCCAGGAAGAGGTCGAGGTCTCCTTCCTTGGAGCCGATACTTTCGGCTCCGGCCTCGCCTCTTCTATCGGAGCGGAGCCATCGGAGCCGATCTTCAAGGTCATCCAGGCTGTCAGATCATGACCTTGAGAGAGTGGTCAGTAGATTGCTCAAGTCACAGGTACTGGCCCAAATGCTACACAGTCCGTCTCAGCAGACGACTGTTGGTCCACACCCCGTTACAGTTCCTCCTTCAACTCTACCCCAGAGCTTGGAGTTGGAGTCTTCGGGTTTGGTTACTGCTACGGCTGGAGGACGGATACCCCCTTCTGTTCCTTCAGCCCCTACTCTTATCTCCTCTTCTTTAGAGGGATTCGGTGGTCGGGCTTCCATGGTCTCCTCCGAGGGGGTGAGTGGCATCGGACCCTTGTCCGAGCCCGCTCTTCCCCTTGGAGCCTCGGCCTTGGTGAGCTCGGCTCCGACATCTGCCTCGGAGGCTTCCCTTTCGGTGGCCCCTGGAGTTCCTAGCTCTTGGAGCGGGCCTCTCGGATCTGCCTGGGAGGGGAGCATTCGAGGTGATGAAGAGTGTACTGGCCACTAGTATCAGTCAGCAGTCTCTTCCCGTAGCTCCTCCCTCTATTGTACCTGTTGACATCTCTGCCACTACTCTTGCTACAGGACCCAGAGATCCTCCGCCTCAGGTTTCCCCATTGGGAATTTCCACCTCTTCCGAGGATTCTCCTGATGTTTCTGGAGAACCTACTAGGCAGAGGACTTGTAAGAGGAAGCATGTAGACTCCCCAGTCTGTCACCCGGATACTGACTTTGATGAGTCAGAGGGATCCCCTAGATCCCCTCTGAGGATGTCTCCTTCTCAGACATCCTAGAACTTCTAAAACAGAGGGAAACTGGCCCACCAACAATCCCTCTGAGGATGAGTCAGTATACCTAGAGGCGTTTGGATCTCGGCCCTCCACCTCCTGGGTGTCTCCGCCTTCGACCCCTGATGCAGGTTATTGCTCGAAGGCGTGGACAGCTCCTGACTCTGTAGAGCCAGTCCCTAGGAGGCCTTCTAAATTTATAACTGCCCCTAGTGACAAACTATTCCTTACCAAGGGTGTCCCCGCTGATGCCATGGTGGTGGCTGCGGCCACCAAAAAGGAACTTGCAGATCCTTCTGTGCCCGTCCATCCTCCTAATAAGGACTCTAGGACCATGGATAGGTACGGCAAGCGGATGTTTTCCTCAGCGACCTTTGCTATGCTCGCTGAATTATCTTTGTCACTTCACCAGACTCCAGAGAGATATCCTGAAGGAGCTGGGAGAGGTAGTTCAGGATCCTACAGCTGCAGGGGCCCAAGAAAAGATTGCTTCGCAGCTAGGAACCCTTAATTCCATTGCTAACTCCTCCATGCGGCTAATATCTTATGCTGCTGATGGAGCAGTAGAGCCGCAGGCACAGGTGTGGCTCTTAGACGCCAAGCCTGGATGCGGCTATGTGATTTTGGATCCCTTTAAGGCGTCCTTCACAAATTCTCCCTTTGTTGGGTCAGCTTTGTTTGGCCCTCAGGTGAAGGAAACTTTGACCAGGTGTGAGCAGGACGGCAAGACTCTTTCTGCTGTTGGAGTCCGTTTTTCCACCCTTCTAGGCCTTATCCCAAAGGACAGAAGGGTGGGAAGATGTGGTTCCGTAAATCCCAAGGAGTCACGCCGATTCACGTGGTCAGTTTACCCCTAGAGGCAGAGGGGTAACAACAACAGACGCGCTCTAGAGGCAGAGGGGTCCGAAGAACCAGGGCAACAGGAGTCTCATCCTGAGCAGCCCTTTCAGCATCCCTGAGGTGTTGCCCGGCTGTCCCTCCTTGGAGGCAGTCGGGAAGACTATCACTGTACCCAGAAGCCTGGCATTCCCTCACTCAAGACAGATGGGTACAGTCGATCATATCCAAGGGTTACATAATTCCTTTCGAGGAAAGTCCCCTTCCCTCAAGTTCCCTTCCAGATGTACCACCCGGTCTAAGGGACATTGCAGAGTTAGAAATCGCAAAACTACTGCAAAAAAGAGCCATTCAGCCAGTTACACTAGACCATTCAGAGCCCGGAATCTACTCAAGGTTCTTTTGGTCCCCAAAAGACGGGAGACTGGAGACCAATATTGGATCTCAGCAGACTCAACAAGTCTGTCAGGAAGACAAGATTCCGAATGGTCACTCTTCAGTCAATTCTGCCCTTCTTACAGAAGGACAACTGGATGTGCTCAATAGATCTTCAGGATGCGTACTATCACATCAAAATTCACAGACGCTCCTGGAGATTTCTCCGCTTTCAGCTGGGATCCAGTCATTTCCAGTTCAGAGCCCTGCCCTTTGGTCTCACCACAGCCCCCAGAGTGTTCACCAAATGCATGGCAGTGGTTACGGCTCACCTGAGACGTCAAGGATTCCAGGTGTTTCCGTATCTCGACGACTGGCTCCTATCAGCCACCACCAGGCATCAGCTTATACAAGCCAGGGATTACACAATAGACCTTTGTTCTCATTTAGGCATCTCGATCAACTTCGAAAAGTCATCCTTATCGCCCTGCCAGTCTATTACCTTCATAGGCAAACTTAGACACTGTTCGGATGTCAGCTACCCTTACAGAACAAAGAGTTTCAGACATTCAGACTCATGTCAGGATCATTCTGGCCAGCAAGAAAGTACAGGCCAGAATGGTTCTAAAGGTATTAGGTCTCATGGCTGCGGCCATTACTCTTCTTCCCCTGGCTCGATTCTACATGCGCCTCCTTCAGTGGATGCTGTTCACTCAGTGGTCATACCAGCAACTCCCTATGCGTCACCAGATTCTGGTGACACAGACATGCAAAGAACATCTTGCTTGGTGGATCACATCGTCTCAGGTTCACCAAGGCAGGTGCTTTGTACCCCCGTCCCCGATAGCCACTGTCACCACGGATGCCTCCCTGATCGGGTGGGGGGGTCATTATCAGGGCAGGATGGTTCATGGGACGTGGCAACCGTTCGAGTACCATCTGCACATAAATGTCCTGGAGATGAGAGCAGTGCTTTTGACGTTGCAAGCCCTCAACGACTTTCTTCCCGTAGGGACAATTGCAGTCCACACAGACAACATGTCTGTAGTGTGGTATATCAACAAACAGGGCGGAACCAAGTCCTACCCCTTGTGTCGAGAAGCTCAGACTATGGCAATGGGCGATCTCCTCTCATCGGTTTCTGGTAGCAACGCATATCCCTGGGAAAACCAACATTCTAGCGGACAGATTGAGCAGAGCTATTCTCATGCCTCACGAGTGGTCTCTCAAACAATCCGTGGCGGAAGAGATTTTTCTGGAATGGGGTCGCCCATGTTGCGATCTTTTGCTACTCCCCAAAACAGCAAATGTCCAGACTTCTTCAGCCTCTTCCTCTATCAGGCCATCCCCAGAGACGCTCTGACCCAGGATTGGCCCCAGGGACTTCTTTATGCCTTCCTCCATTTCCTCTGCTCCCTCAGGTGATCCAGAAAGCTACCGCTTTGAGAGCCAAATTGATTCTCATTGCCTTACTGGCCTCGACAAGTTTGGTTCCGTTCCTCCATCATCATCTGTTGGTGCAGCCGTGGCATCTGGACCCAGTGCCAGATCTACTGATTCACCAATCTGGTCAGCTGCACCGGTCAATCCCTCTCTCAACCTCACAGCATGGTTGCTCCACTTCCTTCCCTAGCCAGGCTTCCTTTGATCTCTAACCCTGTTAGAGATATCATAGTAGCTTCACTAAAATCCTCTACCAGGAGGATTTATACGAGCAAATGGAAACGTTTCTCTTATTGGGCAAAGGCCCAAAATATTGATCCTTTACTGCCCTGTTCAGGCAGTTCTAGACTTCTTAGCAGAGATTTTTCATGCAGGCTCCTCTTCTTCCACAATCAGAGTTCAATTGGCTGCTATTTCTAATTTTCATGTTGGGATAGCAGATCATAATATTATGTCCCATAGGCTTTGCAGGGCCTTCTTGAAAGGAATTTTCCTACTAAAGCCTCCAATCAGGAATCCTCCTCCTCAGTGGGATCTAAATTTAGTGCTGACATCCTTGATTCTTCCCCCCTTCGAGCCAGCTGTTTCTTGTTCCCTGAAATATCTTTCTTGGAAAACTTTATTCCTAGTGGCTATTACATCTGCCAGGAGGGTGTCTGAACTTCATGCTCTTCGGTTCGACCCCTATTTGATTTTTCACAAAGACAGAGTATCTTTGAGAACTAATCCATCTTTTTACCTAAGGTCGCTTCAAAAACAATCTGAATCAGTCCATTGATCTCCTGTATTTTTCCTAACTATTCAGATAGAGCTGAACAAAAGCTACATTATCTTGACGTCCACCGTCAGCTCAGATATTATTTGGACAGAACAAAAAAATTTAGGAAATCTGATCAACTTTTTGTTTCCTATGCGGATAATAAAAAGGCCTTCCTGTTTCTAAAGTGACTTTGTCCAGATGGCTTTCTTCGGTCATCACTGAAATTTATACGATCAGGGGAAAACAGCTGTGCTCAAAACCTAAAGCACATTCAACTAGGAGTTTAGCTACTTCTGCAGCTTTTCAAGCTAGACTGCCTTTGACACTATTTGTGCAGCGCCACTTGGGCCACTCCTCACACTTTTGTTTCCCATTACAAATTGGACTTGGCCTCCAGGGACAGAGCCAGTTTTGGCTCTACAGTCCTCAAGAGTTTGTTCCATTGAGCCACCCAGGATAGAGGTGCTAGGACGCGGTCCCATCAAGCAAGAATGAAGGCGAGATTGACAACTTAACATTAAGAAGTTATGTTCCTACCATAACGCTCCATGTTAGTTGTCTTCTCGCCTTCTTTCTTCGACCCTCCCTCCTTCCCCCTGGCCTGGACAGACCTTGTACAAGAAACTATTATGCTAAAGACCATTCTAACCTGGTCCTTTTCCATCTGTAAGTTTCTTCTTCCTTTGGGAAGTATTTTATGCTTGGTGTTATTGCCCTTTTGTCAACAAACGAGATCTGGGTACTTCCTGCCTTGCATCATGGGATATGGGGCTGCCTCGAGCTGGTAAAAGGAGTTCTCGAGCTAAAGCAAGTGCCGAGTCGGAGCCGAGGGATCGGCTCCGAACCCATCAAGCAAGAAAGAAGGCGAGAGAAGACAACTAACATGGAACGTTATGGTAGGAACATAACTTCTTATTTCCCGCCTTTACTGAACTAGAATAGTCCAGTCTTCAGGTATTGCTGATCTCTGGGCTGTGTCGTAGTTCCTGTGTTGCCCATATCCTTATTTGGATAGGAGGAAGCTTCTTTGTTCACCAGTGAGAGTGGGGAGCTCTGAGCAAGCCTATCTGTCCCTTGAGGAGTGGTTCCATCCCAGTGACCTGTAGCTTATTGTCCGTTTTGGGCCATTTCCTATCTCTTTCTAACCCCCTGCTTTAAAGCCAGCTTTAGAGCGCTTTTGCACTTGTAATTTAAAGTTTGTCCTGTTTGTTGCATTTACCTGTTGAGGCTACACACTCAAGATCTTTAAACATCTCTTAACATCACCGACCCTGACTGCTGTGCACCCTTGCTGAGTGTGTACTATTTATCCTTCTGCCCTGGCTTACCCCTGTGACCTAAGCCCGTGTGGACACCTCAAACCTGCCTAAATATTCAGCTCTATAAATTGCTCAAGCAAACTAACAACCAAAGCAGGCTTCCTAGCCACCTCATCCCCTTTGTTTTCTGGACATTTAATCAGGAGGACACTAAGGAACCTTCTGCCCTGACTACCCCTGTGACCTAAGCCCGTGTGGACACCTCAAACCTGCCTAAATATTCAGCTCTATAAATTGCTCAAGCAAACTAACAACCAAAGCAGGCTTCCTAGCCGCCTCATCCCCTTTGTTTTCTGGACATTTAATCAGGAGGACACTAAGGAAGTATGTGTAACTACTGCTGAACCCTTACTGTTTTATTGTTTTAACCTTGATAGTTGTTTTTAGTATACTCGCCTGCCAGGAGCCAGCAGCCTTAAAGTTCCTATCCCAACTTCTATATTCATCCTGTTCTACACTAGCTGCCCTCTTCTTTAGTCCATGTATTCCCTGAGGATATCCTAATGTGTAATAGGATGTACCTTTATTCCAACCACCTGGTGACACCCTCCCTCACATAGACTTTTACTGCAAGTAGTGTAGGCTTATCTCTCTAGATCCCAACCTTTTCCATCTCCTTGTATCTCCTAACTCCTTTAGCCCACTCTAGCTGTAACTTTTAGTTTCCTACTCTTTCTCTCTAGTTTCACATACTTTACTCTCTTCTTACACACCCAGGTCTTTCTCCCTTATAACTTACCCCTCTGCAGTCCTCGTTTCACTGATTGACTCCAAACATCTCTGGAACTCTTTGGTTCTTCCCGCTCCGTTCGCCCTGCGGGCTCACTCCGCTCCCCTACCCTACCCCCAAATCCTACCCACCCCCAATGCATCTAACTTTATCCTCCCCATAGCCCCACCCTCTATCATTTATATCCAATCAATCACTTACTCACTACTTCTACCCCTCCCTATTCCCCAACTACAATTACCTCATATTATCCACCTCACTTATCCCACTTAACCTGTAGGATTCTTACAAGTCCATTCCAATCCCAACTCTATCACCCACTTCTACTCTTATATTCCTAATCTTATCAGCTCCTATATAAATATAACTCTCCCACATTCACATACATTTTATCTACAGCATATCAGCCTATTATATTCCATATTCAAACATGCATACAAAAACCTTATTTATTCCCTCATTACTCTTACTTCTCCTAAACTTATCCCATCTGTACTATCTCACCCAACCTTCCAACTTCCACCACACTCAACCTCTCCATATCACCAACCATCTTGACTCTACTCTACCTTACTCATACACTCCTATTTCTCCACATCTTTATCCCATAAATAACCTTCTACTCTTCCCATACAAATACATCACCCTTCAAAAACATTTCTCCCCCCTAATTCCTAACAGATTGCTAAAACTCACAATAGAACCCAATCTACATAACCAACTGTCCACCTACATATCCAAGCCTCTCCGAAATCTAATTTCCTCTCTAATATCTGGGGATATCCATCCCAACCCAGGCCCCCCCCCCACACTTTCACCTTCAAACAAGTCCATTTTATTCTCTTCTTTTAATTCACAAAGCATAGTAAATAAAGTTCCTAACCTTCATGCCTGGCTCATTCATAATAAACCAGATATCCTAACAATCTCAGAAACCTGGTTAAAACCCCATATAAAAGACTCAGAAATAACTCCTCCAAACTATTCTATCATCAGAAAAGACAGGCCACAAAAAAAAGGTGGAGTAGTAGCTCTCCTGTTCTCTTCCTCTTTGTCTGTTACCCCCTATAACAAACCCATTCCACGTTTCAAAAATGCTGAACTACTCCTCACAAACCTCCAGGTTAACTCACATAAATACATTTGTATAGCCTCCCTATATATCCCCCCAGGGGACAATATTTCTACACTTGAAGATATTCTCTCCTGGCTCTCCAATAATATTAGCAATGAAACAATAATCCTTGGCGACATGAACATTAACTGGACCTCCATTCAATCCCCTAAAAACCCTCTTAATATTAACCTTTACAACTTTTCTCAGCTTATCAACTCCACAACATACCCCTCCAAAAAACCCTTAAACGGTAGCATCCTAGACTGGATTCTTGTCTCTCACCCCCACTATTACTCTGACAGTGGTACTCTTCCTGATTCCCTAGGTGACCATATACCCATCTTCACACACCGGCTCCCATTTCTCCTTCAACGTACCCATAACTTTGCTACTGTCCGTAACCTAAAAAAATGTAACCCTACAAACTACGTAGAAACCCTACATTCCATAAATTGGAATTGCCTAAAAACACTATCACTTGATAATGCTGTTACCCACTTTAACTCAATATTCCTACAAATTCTTGATTCACATGCACCCTTAAGGACTAAGAGAATCAAAACTAAAACATTTCCATGGCTTTCCAAAAATACACTTGCATCCATGCGACACAGAGATAAAGCATGGGCACATTACCAGAAGAACAAATCCCCCCTAACCCAAAATGAATTTACGACTCTTCGTAACAAGGTAAAAAAACTCATCATTTCTGATCGTCAAAATTATTTCTCTACACTTCAAAATAGCAATAAATCTAACCCCCAAAAATTCTGGAAAGGTATCTCTACTCTCCTCAACCCCAGCAAACAAAATACCCCCACCCCAGACCCCAACATCTCTGACCTTGATCTAGCTACACAATTTAATTCATTTTTCATTGAATCCATTTCCAAATTAACATCATCTTTCTCTAATGACACTACACTACCAAATACCCCTACCCCAACTCGCCCCAACAGCCCACTCTGCACCACCACCACCACATCTCCATTTACCATCTCTACTGGTTCTCTAAATAACTCATCTTCTCAGACTCCTACCTCCCCCCCACACTGCTCACTCTCCCTCTTTTCTCTTTTAAACCTACACCCACTTCTACTATAAAGAAACTTCTGCTGAAACTGAAGCCATGTACTAATGCTCCAGATAACATCCCATCTTACTTCCTCAGCTTAGCAGCTGATACAATTGCCTACCCTATTAGTATCTTAATCAACCGCTCTATCCTAGAAAGTACAGTACCTCAGATCTGGAAAAAAGCCTACATCATCCCTCTACACAAAGGGGGCAATAATAACAACATCACTAATTTCCATCCCATTGCTATCCTCTCTCCCATCTCTAAGATCTTAGAAAAATGCATTCACCTTCAACTCCTTCCTTACCTTCTAGAAAATCACCTACTAACTCCCACACAACATGGTTTTAGACATAATCATAGTACTATGACTGCCCTCCTCTCCTTTCTCCAAACTGTTAACAAAGCTCGCGACTCTGGACAAATTGTTTCCACCCTATTACTTGACCTCTCTAAGGCCCTTCAACACCATCTCTCATAACCTGCTACTTTCCAACTCAACTTATCTACATCCTCATTGAACTGGTTCTCCAACTACCTATCTAACAGACATCAAGCAGTAATATGGAAAAAGGCCACTTCCCCATTTCTTAATACACCTACTGGGGTACCCCAAGGGTCCATACTTGGCCCCCTTCTCGTTAATATATTTATTAATGACTTCCACAACTCTATCCCATTCTCAGACATCATCCAGTACGCAGATGATTCCACTATTATATGCTTTGATTCCTCAGTCCCCACACACCAAAAACTGACCCAAGAAGCTTTCACAATCACTGAGCAGTGGATGAAAACAAATCACCTCGCTCTCAATGCCTCTAAAACCAAACTAATGCTATTCTCCCCCTCTAAAGCTATCTCCTTCAACACAAACTCTTTCACTATCACTAGTCAAAATAATTCTCCTCTGGAACTAGTGTCAGAAACCAAACTCCTTGGGGTTCTAATAGATAACCAACTCAAATTTAACTCTCACCTACATCTAAACATCAAAAAAACCCACCAAAAACTTGGTATGCTGTACCGGCAAAATAAATATCTCACACCAGCTGCCAAAATCACTCTCTCTACTTTTCTTATTCCTTCCCTTCTTTACGGAGCCCCACTCCTAACCAACCTACAGTCCTCCCTAAAATCCCAACTTTCCTCCTCCTATAACAAAATTGCAAAGTTTGCTACCAACCATAAGACCTCCTCTCATCACTGTTCCTCTCTCCACACTCTAAAATGGTTAGAACTTCCTAATCATCTCACATACATACAATTAACTCTGGCTCATAAACTCATTTTCAACCTTTCTGTCTGTCCCTCCCTTTCATCTGCTTTTAAAATGCACCTTCCCAACAGAATATTGAGATCCAACAATCAAAATCTATTAGAAATTCATAAACCCACTCGTCCCCCAGGGAAAAACCTTCTTTCCTTTGTCATTGCCTGCCTCTGGAACTCACTACCCTCATCTATCCGTACCATGCCCAACCAATTTATTTTCAAAAGATCTCTTCATGCCCACCTATGTTCCAAGTGGGAATGCTCCTGCACCCACCCTACATAGCTATCTAATCCTAAATGATATCTTAATTCTTTTGCATTCTTCCAAAAATTCTCCCATCCCTCATACTCAATATTCACATCTTGTTTTGGGAAATCTTCACAAGGCCTTCTCCTAAATGTCTCCTTTATATTTGTCTGTTATCTCTCAGAAAATTGCTTTTCATTAATACAGATCATCATATAAACTCAAACACTTTCCTACAATATTCTCTACTATCTATAAACTATGTTCTTTCATAATGACTTTTCTCTGAACTCAGCTGAACTGTGCATAATTTTTTGATTATTATTATATATTTGTATTCTTTTTATAATTTTGTATAACCAGTGTGTATCATGTTCTTGTATCTGGAGCTTTTCTCCCCGGGACTCCATTGAAAACGGGTTCTTTGGCCCAATGGACTATCCTGGTAAACCAACTGCAAATAAATAAATAATAAATAAAAAAGTGTGCTAGCCTGTGTTACATATTTATTGCATTTTTCTGCTGTTTGTTGCAAAAAAGAAAAAAAAAAAAAAAAAAAATTATCCTTGTTTCCCATCTTTCCTGACCTAGAGTAGTCCAAATACAGGCTTTGCTGTATTCTGGACTTTTGGAAAGTTCCTGTGTTGCCCATTTCCTTTCTTGGATAAAGGGAGGCTTCTTTGTTCACCGGTGGCAGTGGGGAGCTTGGAGCAGCCTATCTATCCTTGGAGGAGTGTTCCCAGCACACGAATCTGGTAGTCTGTTGGCCGTTTTGGGCCAATTTGTAGCTCTTTCAAGTCCCCCTGTATAAAACCCGCTTTAGCGCGATTTTGCGCATAGCGCAGCATTGGGCAGCTCCGCTTAATTGGGTTTAAACCATTCTCGGCTCCACAAAGTCTGCTCTTCACTTTTTCCCTTAGAACTGATCTAGTTCTCATAATAAACACCCTATTCCCACTGTAAAGCCTGGCACTTGCTCACTAAAGCAATTGTATAAGTCAGCACTAAAAAATTAAAAGCACTACACCCTCACAAACTCCCCTCGAGTACTTTGTTCCCCATTGGCCCTTTTTTTCAATTATAAAGGAATTTCCAATACTATTCTAGCATGTCCAAAGGTCAGTTGTCAATCTCCTCTCCGGTCCAGCTAGTGAATCTGGGAATCTTGAGGCAATGTTACAACTGCCTCATGTACACAGGCAACCCTCTCCTTCTCCCAACAAATTCCAACACATGTGAGAGATGCAGCCATATAGCCAAACTGGAGGCTAAACTCTCTCAACTCAGTACTGGCGTAACCAGTCAGGAGGAGAAGGAAACCACGCTCACTACAATTCCAGTCTCACATAGACCTACCACGACAGCAAACCAAACACATAAACACACAAAAACATACTCTGAGGCTCTAAATAAAAATCTGCCTAAGCAGCAGAGACCACCGAAGCAGACACCCAAGCAACCGCTACCCCAAAACAAAACAAGTGCAACACATAGCTCACAAAGCCAGTGTGCCGAACAGTCACAGCCCTTAAGGCTAAACAACACACCTGATACACTTGTAATAGGTGACTCTATCGTCAGGCACACTGACGTCCCGCTCACCAGGCTGAACAAGGGGAAGGTCACGGTGAGCTGCCTGTCGGGCGCTAGGATCCGCCACATAACGCAAGCACTCAGGTCACTCCAAGGCAAGTACAAATATGACTCAGTCATTGTCCATGCTGGTGTGAATGACCTGAGACGTACCTCCCTGGACTACATGAAAAGAGACATAGAGGAGCTCTCTGAGCATGTAGCCCAGGCCGGTATGACCCTGACCTTGAGTAGCATCTTACCCTCACCAAGAATGATGCCACAATATGAAGACAAGATGATCAATTTCAACAATTGGCTTAAGTATTGGTGTCATTCAAAGGGGATCCAATGCCTGTCTGCCTGGGATGACATGCTCGACAAGCCACGATGCTTCGCTAGGGACGGCTTGCACCTGTCACCCCTGGACTTTTGGATATTGGCAAAGGCTCTTGCCACCCCCATAGTGCCTTTTTTAGGCAAGGCTTAAAAGACAAACCCACCTCCATAGGTATCACAAGGGATAAGAAACTTAAGAGCAATGCTACTCAACGCCAGAAGTCTAAACCTCAAGATGCACTCACTCGAAACTCTCCTTAGCATGGAGAACATCGATATCTGTGCAGTAACAGAAACCTGGTTCAAGGCTCCCGAGAGCACCCCAGCACTACCAGGTTATACTTCATACCATGTTTTTCGGCCCCAAAACCTGGACCGAACCACAAAAGGAGGGGGGAGTATCAATATTCGTCAAAGATACCCACACCTCCAGGTTGGTGGCACAGCACGAAGCATCAGAGACTATCCATGTGCAACTAACAGTGGGTAAAACTGCCTTCCAGTTTATAGCCTGCTACAGACCACCCTCCCATACCCAGGAACCCTACTCAGCCTTCCTGAAAACACTGGAAAATATGAAGGTCTCTACAAACACCATTATATTGGGCGACTTCAATTAGCCTAACATAGACTGGGAGCATTACTCTAGCTCCAACACCCTAGCCCGAAGCTTCCTAGAATTTATAAACTCAAATGCTATGGAACAACTTGTTGCCACTCCCACAAGTGGGGAAAACATACTGGACCTGATCATCACCAGCATGGGGACTCTATGCTGCAGACCAGAAGTGTATCCCTCACTGGTAAGATCAGACCATAAACTAATCTCACTAGATATTCACATCCCGACCCCAGCCCCTGCCCAGAAAACTACAGTGAAAAACTTCTTTAAAGCAAATTTCACACTCCTCAAAACCGAGGTGGAATCCTTCACAGCCCCCAGGCCTGTGGAAAATACGGCCCAGACCCCAGAATCCTTTATAAACGCATTCTATGAACACCTTCAGGAATGCATGGATCATGCAATCCCAAATAAAACCAAGACCCAATCCTCCAAAGTTAGGCGTCCTGTCTGGTGGACCCCAGCCATAAACAAACTATACAATAGAAGGAGGAAGCTACTACATGATCGAGCAAAATCTCAAAAAGGGAAGGCATCTCTGATCAGTATTAGCAAAAAACTACGGACACTCATAAAATCGTCTAAGGCCAGCTTCGAGAGAAAAATTGCACAGGACACTAAGGATAATCACAAAGCTTTCTTTAGTTATGTTAGGAACCTGGGTGGGAATTCCCAGATATGCTCAGAATTAGTCCAAAATGACAAAAAAATACACCGAACCACAGATATTGCCAACATCCTAGCTGACAGGTTCAGCGCAGACTTCTCCCCCCTTCCCCACCAAAAGGGCAAATAGCTATTCCAGCAGAGTGCTGCCCCCCTAACATCTCAGATGCTTAGGTAAGAGCTGCCCTCTCCAAAGCAAAAAACACAGCATCAATGGGACCAGACGGTGTCCCGGGCTGCGTCCTACATGAACTCCAAGAAGTACTAAACCCAAACATAAAACTACTGTTCACTCTCAGCCTCACTACAGGATATGTACCCAAAAGAGTGGCGTACAGCAACAGTGGTCCCTCTCCACAAAGGTGGTGCCTCAACGGATCCGGGAAACTATCGCCCTATAAGCTTGACTAGCTTGGTCTGCAAAGCTATGGAAAGGATCATCATGGACCTCATAAATAAAGATATTGGGGACCTACAGACACTGGATCATACCCAGTTCGGCTTTGTTAAGGGCAGATCCTGCCTCTTAAACCTGGTCGATTTCTTTGAAACAGTCACCAAGGCCATTGACGAGGGGAAGGTGGTCCACACAGCCTATCTGGACCTTGCAAAAGCCTTCGATACAATACCCCACTCGGGCATTATAGATAAGCTCACCAGCTTAAATATAAACCCCTATGTCACTAGATGGGTTGCAAACTGGCTCAAGGACAGAACCCACATGGTTAGAATTGCTGGAGCCATGTCAGACTCCAAACCAGTTACAAGTGGTGTCCCACAAGGCTCAGTCCTGGGACCTGTCTTGTTCGGTATATATTTCTCGGAGGTACAGGTTAACACGGAAGGACTGTGGCTGACCAAGTTCGCAGATGACTGCAAACTGGGCGCCATAAGAGATTCTCCAGCCGACACAAGCATCCTACAAAAGGGCCTCATAGAAACAGACAACTGGTGCCAGAGCCATGGCCTCAAGCTAAATGCCAAAAAGTGTATAGTCCTCCCCTTTGGCAAAAACAAAGTTGCCACAAATTACCACATAGGTGGTAATCCATTAAGTACGGAAGAAGTAATTAGGGACCTGGGGACCCAAGTTGATAGCAATCTCTCATTTGACAACCACGTGGCCAAAGTGGTTAGAAAAACATTTTATATAGCCCACCTAATCATGAAGGGATTCACATCTAGATCAGGGGAGGTCATCGTGCCTCTTTACTCATCCCTCATCAGGCCCAGAATTGAGTACAATGCCCCTTTTGGGATGTACCTTACCAGATACCTGCAGCAACTGGAAAGACCCCAAAAGTACCTCACCAAGAGGATGAAAGGGCTCAAACAGATGCCATATGCTGCCCAGTTAAAGAAACTCCAGCTCTACTCAGTGGCATACCGCCTGCTCAGAGGCGATCTGTGCCTGACGTATAAAGCTATGTCCAACCCAGAATTAATGGACATGCTGCACCTCAGAAAATCCAAATCCCATCGAGCTACGCGCTCGAGAAACTTCATCCTCAGCACTGAAATAAATAGGACATGCTGGAGGGACAGATTCATAACCCAGAGGCTCCCTTCACTCTGTAATATAATCCCAGCCCAGGTTAGGCAGAGTCCCTCATTGACTCTCTTCAAGAGGAATCTTGATGAGTGGATGGGAGATAGTAGGTTTACCCCTGGTATCACTTCTGTGTCACTGTTGGACAGAGGCACAGTATACTAACCTCAAAAAAGGGCATAGCAAAATTCATTTAAAATGGGTGGCGAAAGCCAAACACACTTTGGCTAGGCTTATAAATGCCCTAGGGCAGATAGCCTAGTATGAACCTATGAACCTATGTGGTATATGAACAAGCCGGGAGGGACTCACTCCTACCCTCTATGCAGGCTGGCCATGACCCTTTGTCACACAGCCTTTGCCATGCAACTCCACCTATTAGCACAATTCCTGCCAGGTTCTCTAAACTGTCTGGCAGACTGCTTAAGCAGAAATCTTCTGGACCCACACGCGTGGCAGCTAGACAAAAGAACCTTCAGCCTAATAACTCAGAAATGGGGCACTCCGAAGGTCAACCTCTTTGCCTCCCACATCTACCATCAGTTTAGCAAGTTCTGCACCAGGGAACATGTCTTGGAAAGTGGATGCCCTGTCCCTTCCCCTAGGTCAGTCTACCGGTCTATGCCTTTCCTCCACTACCTCTCATCCCCAGGGTACTGCTGAAAATAAAGGAGGAAAAACCAAGGACAATTCTTATTGCTCCAGACTGGCCTCGCCAGCACTGGTACCCACTGCTGCGCAGCCTGTCCCCACTGCCACCATGGCATCTCACTCAGACCCCAACCCTCCTGACCCAGAGGGAAGGAGAATTCATGCACCCCTAATTGCAGACCCTCAATTTGGGAACTTGGCTTATTCCCTAACCACCAATCAATCTGCCAACCTCAGTAAACAGGTTCTAGATGTTCTACATGAGGCCAGACACCCTAGCACTAGAAAGTCTTATGCTTACAAATGGAAAAGGCTCTGCACCTGGATTCAGACTAAGGGAGCCGATATGGCACAGCCTTCCCTCCCTCTCATCCTGGAGTACTTAGCTGACCTGCTACACAGTGGTCTCTCTTTTTACTCTATTAAAATTGATGCCTCTGCTCTCTCTGCTCATTTCCCCACTGAGCTTCCCCTTTTCTCACACCCTCTGATCACACAATTCCTAAGAGGGGCTAACAACTTGAGGTCACCCAGAAGAGCACCAACCCCAGCTTGGGACCTTAATTTGTGTTGGAAAAGCTCACCCTGCCCCCCTTTGAAACAGCATCTTCAGCTGAGCAAAAATGTTTTCCCTGGAAGACCGTCTTCTTTCTTGCCATAACTTAAACAAGAAGGGTCTCCCGTGCTACAAGCAGTCATGGCTGTGGAGCCCTTCATCATCTTCCATGCTGACAGGGTTTCCCTCAGGACTAAAGCATTGTTCATGCCCAAATTGGTGTCCAGTGTGGCTCTGAACCAATCCATTCATTTGCCCACCTTTTTCCCTAATCCACAGAACAGGGGGGGGAGAATCCTGCATGCTCTAGATGTGCACAGACAGCTCAGATTCTATCTAGACATGACAAAATCCTTCACAAAGTCTGATCAATTGCTGGTTAGCTTTGCTGCATGGGCAGAGGGCAAAGCCATCTCCAAACAAACCATTTCCAAATGGCTAGCACACTGCATCCATTTTTGCTACAAGCAACATGGGAAGCCTTATCTCAAGGGGGTCAGGACTCACTCCACCAGAGCAGCCTCCACCTCTGCAGATTTCCTCAGAGGAGTCCGCACCAGGAACATCCTGGAGGCTGCCACCTGGACATCTGTTCACACTTTTACCAAGCATTAGCTCCTGCCTGTCTTTTCCAAATCCAGTGCAGGGTTTGCCTCTGCAGTCTTACAGGGCATCCTAGCCAGCCTGTAGTCTCCTTGACTGTCTCCACCCTTTTCCTTAGCTTTGGGAATCAACTCAAATGTGATGACTGCAACAGTGAAACACAAAGAACATAGTACAGTTGTATACAGTTACCATAAATGTAGATGTTCGAGTGTATTCACTTTTGCAGTCCTGGTTTCCCTCCCTCCATCCCCCTCTTCTTTGCTTTCTCTCCTTACAAGGGATATTTTGGTATTTACTTTCTACTAGTTGGGTTTTTCCACCAGAACCTGGCTTCCTCTTGGGGGCTCCTGACAGGTTAGGGCAAGAAAATCTGATGTAATGGCGTTGTCTGCCTTACTTTATACTACTGATGACCTGACGTTAGTCCTGAAGTGACAGCAACTGACGCAGAAATACTAAGCCTCTTGTATTCGGGCCGGCCGAGGGCTACCCTGGCAGGGAGAACTCAAATATGATGACTGCAACAGTGAATACATTCAAACATCTACATTAATGTTAAGTGTACACAACTGTACTTTCTGAATCTAGCCATTTTTGTGCTATATGTAGTTTAACTAGAGCATAAAGTGTAGTTAAAACATGTAGTTTCTGTTTTGATAAAATAGAAGAATTAATGTCCAAATTCAGTATTGCAAATTCTCAAGATAAGGTTCATTTCTCGTATCCTATTTTTTTCTAAACTCACTCTGAGAACACACCATAACTTGTAAGAGCACTTAACTCCAGAAAATATGCAATAGATCGGCACATGAAGCTAAACAGTTTTGACACCTCGGAAAGATTTCCGGTTTGTATTTATTTAATTTAGCTAGGGTTAAATAAGCAGTATTATTGATCATTAATTGTGTGTAGATATTTTTGAAGGGTGTGAGTTTAAAAGTATTGTGGATCGCTTGAAGTTTTTGTTCTTTGGGGGTAACTTTAGTCAGATTGATCCAGTATGTTGAGTATACTTCTTGATCGTATAATAAAGAATTAATCTTGTAGAATACAGATCTAGAGATTGAACATTTATGAACACTACATCCTGCAGATTAGTCATATACAGATGTGTATATAGGAGCACTTTAAAATGGAAATTTTATGTCATTGTATATAGTAGAAGTGAGGTTCATTAATGTTTATGATAGAATTCATTTATCTTCATTGATGTATATATTGTATATAGTTGTTTTAGTCATACTTTTTTGTATAACTCCTGTATTATCAAGTTATACTAGTCACTTATATCTCCTGTATTTTTGTTGTAATTCTTTGTATGATATATAATTATTTAATGTTTCAACATATACTGGTTGGTTAACAATTTGGTTGAAAAATCAATAAAACTTTACAAAAAAAATGGAGCATGAGATTTCCTCTGTTATGTTCACATTTCAACTGAGTTTCTGTAATGTCTTTTTGGGCAAGAATTCACTTAGTTGTACTATATGCTAGAAAGAACACAAAACTGTACCTCATCCCTTTTTGCATTCCACAGTGTACCACTGTGATGATTATATTAATTCTACTCTAATGGTTAGCATGATGTGCACAGAATAGACTCGTTGCCTGCCGCAGCTGACAAGTCTTTGTAACATTTGTTGCTCCACTAGTTTTTACTCGCTGTTTGAACTCTTTGCCTTGTTCTCTAGTCTAAGAAATGTTATAAACAACTTCAGAAGCAATGGAGAATGTGATGGCCTGTCCCATACACTTGACATGCATGACTACACACACATTTCCTAGTACCCTATTTGTAAAGCAAATCTGATGTTTGACAACAGTATTTTCAGCTTTATGTATTTTAAAGGCCTCTTAGTCCAGCGATGTACAAGGTGCAGCCATACGTATCTCACACAGCAGCAGCTTATCTCAAGTAAATTATCTGTAATGTAGCCTGTGCTGCATCTGAGTTATCAGGTCTCATTTTCACAGATGTTCCCTCATCAGAGTAGGGCAGTTAATCTTATCTGTGTGCTTTCAAGCATTAAGGGCTGCTAACTTCTTATGACTATTTTTTAATGGTTCCATGTGAGTAAATGAATTGTAAATAGGAAGCAACATTATTGACATCCGTTCCCAGTTGAGTAATTTAATTTTGTCATGTGGGTTACCCAGTGCATTGCTAGTCTTTGTATTTGCATACATACAGAATCAAAATAATGTATGAATTTTTTTCTGAACCCAAGACCATCGCACCTGCAGACCACTACATTAATCTGCCATGCCACGTAACTGTGACGTTTTTGAAGGAAGTCCATGTTATGCTTGATTCCTTTCGAACCACTATAGTCAGGTATTTAACATAATTCTTTTGAGGAACAGACCCTAAAATCACTAAATTTTCTGGTAAATAATGATACTGAGTTTTGTAATTCTGGTGCAAAGAAAAGTAAATAGTGCTCACTGCTTTATAACTGAGCTGGTACCAGCTTAACTGCTCTAGTTGCAGTTTAGTTTTAAGCATGATTCTGGTTTATTTTTAGATCGAGATAGGCTTTTTTCCGATAGTTCTAAGTTTTTATTTTTCATGTAAACTGCTGAAAAGCATTTGTCCATATAAGGTAACACTTTATACTCTTCAAATTCTTTGTCTTAGTGCTGCTGCAATTGTTTTCATAATCCCCAAATAGCAATTGTTTCATCATTGAAGTGTTTTGGATATTAGCGAATAGATATTCTTCGTGTTTCACTCATTACATTTGGGTAATCTGCTGGCAGGTTGCCCTCAGTCAGACTGAATTCCAAAGTCTTGGGTCCTGCCTCGGTTGCTGTCTCCTCTTCCATGACGTCAGGTAGTCAGGGGTATAAAACATGCAGCCGATGTCATTTTCTTCAGTCTTTCTTGCCGCGCAGTGCCCGAAGCAGAAGCATTTCGCAAGTTCCGGTCGGCAGACTAATGAAATATTCGAGTTTGAGATTCAGAACCGAAGTCTTCAGTAAAGCTAAATACCCCATTGGGGAAACTTTTTTCTTGCTTTTTACCGATGTCAGAAAAAGTTAATTGTATTACTTGTGGGAAGCAAATACCTCATAAGGATTTCCATTTATACTGTATTCCTTGCCTAGGCCCTGATCACAATGTGCCTGGCTGTTGGTTTTGTGTTAGATTTAACCAACGCACCATTAAGCGTCGGTATATTTTTGCATCAAAGTATTTTGGAAACAGATTTAACTACCCAGAAATGTCGTTGGATAGCAATCCGACTACCGGAGTACATAAAAAACGCAAAGGAAAGGACAGAGAAAGGCAGTCGAGATCCAAAACCGATGACAAAGCTTCTCCTAAGCCAGTCGCTGGTTCGCCGGTACTCAGTGAGGCACCTTCGCAGCCCCTGATACCCGCTACCTTCGAGTCGCAGGCATGTACCGACACCCATGTGGAGTCCAGCATGCCGCAAGGTACTCAAGGTATTGGACCGACGGATGTATCTCCCTCAGATGGGTCCGGAGCCACTGAGCAGGCACCGGCTTCTGAGGGTGTATTCAGACCTCAACATTTGTACATCAAACCGACGACAGATGCAAAGCCAAAAACAAAAGCAACTTCTATACCTAAAAAAAGACACATGAGCCATGTGCACAGGCCTCTATGCCTAAAAAACAGATGATCAAAATGGCTGAAGACCTTATTACCTTGATCAGGGGTACCCATCCCCCTCCAGATAAGAGGCTTAGGCAAGACACTGATTATGAATCTTCAGATGAGGTTCCTATTTCTTCTGATCAGGAATTATCTATGCCTCCCTATGAGGATTCTGATGCTGAGGAATCTATTCCATCTGCATATCCTCCTGAGGATTATTCATTTGGAGAAACCTTGCATACTTTGAGGGAGCATTTTCACTGGGAGAGTCAAGACTTCTCAGAATCAAAAAAGAGACTCAGGGATTTTCTTCTTCTCCCTCAGCACAAGCCTTTAGCCATTCCCTCTGTTTTAGACATTGTGGATGATGTGTTTTCGGAGTTGAGCTTATAGGTTCATAGGTTTATACTAGGCTATCTGCCCTAAGGCATTTATAAGCCTATCCCAAAGTTTTGTGGCTTACGCCACCCCTTATGTTAAAAAATATTGTGCCCCTTAGTTTGTTGTGCCTCTGTCCAGCAGTGACACAGAGATGATTCCCGGGGTAAACCTACGATCTTCCATCCACCGGTCAAGATTTCTCTTGAATAGAGCCAGCGAGGTGCTCTGCCTCACATGGACCGGGATTTTATTCCACAGCATAGGGAGTCTCTGAGTGACAAATCTATCCCTCCAGCATGTCTAATTTATATCCGTGCTAAGGGTTAAGTCGCTTGCTCTAGTGGATCTGGTAGATTTGGATTTTTTGAGGTGGAGCATGTCCATTAATTCCGGGTTGGACATGGCCTTGTATGTCAGGCACAGGTCACCTCTGAGCAGATGGTATGCGACTGAATACAGCTGGAGTTTCTTCAGTCTTGCAGCATATGACAGATTTTGGAATCCCTTTATCCTTTTGGTGAGGAACTTTTGGGGTCTCTCCAATTGCTGCAGGTGTCGGGTGAGATGCATCCCGAATGGGGCATTGTACTCGATCATTGGTCTGATAAGTGAAGAGTACAGGGGAACAATGACCTCACTTGATCTGGATGTGAATCCCTTCATGATCAGGTGGGCAATGTAGAAGGTCTTTCTAACCACTTTAGCAATGTGAGTGTCAAAAGAAAGGCCACTGTCAACCTGGGTCCCCAGGTCCCTGATAACCTCTTCTGTGCTTAGTGGATTGCCACCTATATGGTAGCTTGGGGTTACCTTGTTTTTCCCAAAGGGTATGACTATACATTTTTTGGCATTTGCCTTCAGGCCATGGCTCTGGCACCAGCTATCAGTTTCCGTGAGACCCCTCTGAAGGATATCTGTGTCCGATGTACTTTCCACTATGGCGCCCAGTTTGCAGACATCTGCAAACTTTGTCAGCCATAGTCCTCCTATGTTTGCCTGTACTTCTGAGAAGTAGATGCCGAACAACAGTGGGCCAAGGACTGAGCCCTCTGGGACACCACTTGTGACCGGCTTGGAGTCTAACATGGTGCCAGCAACTCTAACCCTGTGGGTTCTGTCCTTTAGCCAGTTTGCAACCCATCTTGTGACATGGGTTTACATTTAAGCTGGTAAGTTTCTCTATAATACCTGAGTGGGGTATTGTGTCGAAAGCTTTTGCAAGGTCAAAGTAAGCTGTATGGACTGCATTTCCCTCATCATTGGCCTTGGTGACTGTTTCGAAGAAGTCGACCAAGTTCAAAAGGCATGATCTGCCCTTGACAAAGCCAAACTGGGTCGGGTCCAATGTCTGCAAGTCCCCTATGTCTTTGTTTATGAGTTCCATCATGATCCTCTCCATAGCTTTGCAGACCAGGCTTGTTAAGCTTATGGGGCGGTAATTACCAGGGTCCGTAGAGGCACCGCCTTTGTGGAGTGGGACCACAGTTGCCGTACGCCACTCCTTGGGCACGTATCCTGTGGTAAGGCTAAGATTAAACAGCTGCCTTATGTGCGGGTTTAGTTCCTCATTGAGTTCATGTAGCACACAGCCGGGGTCACCATCCGGTCCCATTGATGCTGTGTTTTTAGGTTTAGAGAGAGCAGCTTTTACCTGCACATTTGAGATGTCTGGGAGGCTACACTCCGCTGGGATAGTTCTCTCCTTTTGGGGGGGAGAGGAGGGTGAAGTTTGGACTGAACCTGTCTGCCAGTATGTTGGCAGTGTCTGTGGGTTCAGTGATTTTTGTATCATTTTGGACTAATTCTGAGCATATCTAGGAGATTCCACCCAGGTTTCTAACATAGCTGAAGAAGGCCTTATGATTGTCTTTTGAATCTATGGCAATTTTTCTCTCAAAGTTGGCCTTGGATGATTTTATGAGTGCTCGATTTTTTACTAATAATGATCAAGGGTGTCTTCTTTTATGGATTTTGCTCTATCATGTAACAGCTTTCTCCTCTTATTGTAAAGTTTGTTTATGGCTGGGGTCCACCAGACTGGACGCTTGCCCTTGGTAGAAAGAGTCTTGGTTTTATTAGGGATTGCCTGATCCATGCAGTCCTGGAGGTGTTAAGAGAAGGCATTTGTAAGGGCTTCCGCAGCTTGGGTTGTGGTTTCCACTGGCTCGGGGCCTTGAACGATACCACACCAGTCTTGAGTAGTGTGAAGTTTGCTTTAGAGAAGTTCTTCACTGTGGTCTTTTTTGTTTGGGGTGGCGGCGGGATGTGGATTTCCAGTGAGATTAGTTTATGATCTGATCTCACCAATGAGGGATATACTTCCGGTGTGGAGCATTTTGTCCTCATGTTTGTGATGATGAGATCTAGTATATTTTCTCCTCTTGTGGGAACGGTGACTAGTTGTTCCATGGCATTTGAATTTATGAACTCCAGGAACCTTTGGGCTAAAAAGTTGGGGGTTGAGTAATGTTCCCAGTCTATATTCGGGTAGTTGAAGTCACCCAATATAATGGTGTTTGGAGATACATTTATACCCTCCAGTGTCTTCAGGAAGGCTGTGTGGGGTTCCTGAGTTTGAGAGGGTGGCCTGTAGCATGCTACAAATTGTAGAGCAGTTTTGCCTATGGTTAATTGCACCTGGATGGTTTCCGATGCTTCGTGCGTTGCCACCAACCTGGAGGTGTGGGTATCCTTGATGAATATGGATACACCCCCTCCTTTTGTGGTATGGTCCGGGATGTCCTTCATGGATGCATCTGCAGTCATAACAAATGGGTTGTCCTGTCGTCAGGCAGCCCTTCGGTCGGCCGGATTCCAAAGTCTGGGTCCGGCTTCGGCTGATGTCGCACTTCACCCGACGTCATCTCTGCTGGTCTTCGGGTATAAAGGCATCAGCCGACGCCATTTTCCCCAGTCTTTCTTGCCGCGTGGCGCCCGAAGCAGAAGCTGTTCGCAAGTGCCGGTCGGTCAGATCCAGAGATTACTACTACCGAATACTACTTCGAAGACTTCTAAAAGCTAAGTACCCGTTGGGGACTCTTTCTTGCCTCAGCCGATGTCAGAAAAAGTCAATAACTGTTTAACTTGTGGGAAACAAATACCTCATAAAGATTTCCACTCTTACTGTTTGCCTTGCTTAGGCCCAGACCACGGCGTAGCAGCCTGTTCGGCCTGTGCTTCCTTCAACCGACGAACGCTTAGGCGTCGGTCGGAGTTTGCTGAACAGTTTTTCGGCTCAGATTTTGCGTACATTATGCCGTCGGATCCTCCGACTTCCCAAATTGTTAAAAAACGCAAAGAAAAAGACCGACACTCGCGGTCCGCGGTTTTCGGCCAAAACCACGATTAAGCAAGCCGCGAGTGTCTCGGTTTCGGCCGAAACCGAGAAAACTGGTCAATCTGCAGCCGAAACCATGACTACTACTGAGGCTCCTGCTACCTTATCTGAATCAGCCTCAGAAATTTTGCCTACAACTGTGGTTCCTACTGATCTATCAGACACCATCCCCTTGGATATCTCTACCCCAGCACGTGGTGCTGCTAGGCCACCTGCAGCCATGTCTATTAAGGCCTTTGCCAGGGCTAAAGCAGCCAAATCAGCTAAATCAGTGCCTGTTAAACCACCCTCACTCAGGCCCACTTCTAGTTCACAAATGCTTACTCTGGCAGAAGATTTAATATCCTTAATTAGGGGATCCCAATCTCACCCAGACAGGGCCTCTCAGACCCCAGAAAAGAGACCTAGAGCAGAGCCCCCCGAGCCTGTGTCCTCTGATGATTCTGCGGATGACTCCGACATTACAGACCAGCCAGAGGCTCCTTTTTCCAATTATGAAGATTCAGATGCTGAAGAATCCATTCCAGCTGCCTCTCCACCAGAGGAATTCTCCTTTGGGGAAACCTTACATGCCATGAGAGAACAATTCCAATGGCAGGGCCAAGATTTCTCAGATTCAAGAAAAAGGCTTAGGACTTTTCTGCACTTACCACAACATAGGCCCTTAGCTATACCTCCTGTCCTATCTGTTGTGGATGATGCATTTAATGATGTCTGCACTGCACCTGATTCTTTATCTCCAGCCCCTGCCAAACCAGATAGATTTTACAGGGTGCCAGACACTCATCACCACCTATACAAGGCCCCACTTGCAGACCCCGAAACTATATCCCAGGGGCCTAAGGCAGTAGCCTCGACCACAGCAAAAAAACCCTATTCCCTCTGAAAGGGAATCCAGGTCCTTAGAGAGATGGGGAAAAAGTCTACACCTCTGCTACTCTCAGCTAGAGCTTTAAACTGTCAGTTTCACATGATCCAATACCAAGAGTTTATGCTTGATCAGTTAATTAAAAGCTGTCCTCTGATGAATCTTTAGATAAGAAATATGTATTAGAAATGGTGAATAACATCCAACAGGTTAGTAACCATTCTTTAAAATGTGGCTATGATGCACTGGAGGCTTCATTTAGATCAGCCATGACTGGCACAGTGATAAGAAGGCATGCATGGTTGAAAGAACAGGTCTTGCGGATCATGTTAAAGCTAAGCTATTGGATGCTCCTATGGATAAGGCCAGTCTATTTGGGAACCTGCCCAGCAGGTAATGAAGAAAATGGAAGAGAAGGCAAAATCTGTACAAACAGTTAAAGATTTCCTACAGGTTCAGCCCCAAGGTTTAGCAGGAACTGGCCTGCCAAAATTGGTCCTTTCCTGACTCCACAAGATCCCAAAGGGGCAGGAACAGACGCCTAGGGGCAGAAATCAATCCAGAGGAGGTGCCTACAGAGGACGACAGTGGCAAGGCAATAACCGAGGCACAGACGCAACCACTGCCACTGCAACAGGACAATCACAGTGACTTGGCTCTGACACCGCCTACCAGGGAGCAAATAGCAGCACCATTAGGCGGAAAGTTAGCCTTATTCTCGAAAAATTGGCACTATATTACAAAAGACAAGTGGATTTTGCAAACCATAGACCAAGGCTACCGGTTCCACTTCCACACTTTACCAGTAAAAAGAGGAATGCCAAACCTGCCCCCAAATCAAAAAATAGAAGCCCTGCACCAGACAGCAGAATTAATAAAGATGAGAGCTGTGGAAAGGGTACCAGTAACAGAACAGGGCAAAGGATTCTACTCCAGACTCTTCCTAGTACCAAGAAAAGAAAAAAAACTGGAGACCTATTCTCGACCTGTCCATCTTAAACACATACATCATTGTCCCAAAATTCAAAATGCTGACCCTACAGCAACTTCTTCCCATGCTGGACAAGGAGTGTTGGCTGGTAACTCTAGATCTCAAGGAGGCATACCTGCACGTCCCCATTCGACCAAATTGCAGAAGATACCTCAGATTTCTTGCAGGATCAGAGCATTATCAATTCTCAGCATTGCCCTTTGGCTTATCTACTGCGCCCAGAGTATTCACAAAATGCCTGGCATCAGTAATCGCTCACTGCAGAGTACAGGGAATCCAAATTTATCCATACCTGGACGACTGCCTGTTACAAGCGGACAACAAAAGCAAGCTGACAACAGATTTACAAAAGGTCATTTACTTGCTACAAGCCCTGGGATTCACAGTCAATTTTCAAAAGTCAAGACTGATACCATCCCAGACAAGAACTTTCTTGGGCGTGGAATTGGACACAGTAAAACAGATGGCATTCCTAACTGCAGAAAAACAAAAAGAACTCCCTCTTTACTTCTTGGCATTAACAAAGCAGAACAAACTAACAGCAAGAAAAGTTCTGCAGGCCTTGGGCTTCATGGCATCATGCATAATCTTGGTCCCACATGCCAGACTGCATATGAGAAAGTTACAGTGGTACCTAAAGAATTTATGGTCTCAACACAGGCACAGCTTAGAAACAGAAATACCACTAATCCCATGCTTAAAACAGGAATTCCTCTGGTGGGCTCGGGCATGCCAGTCGAACCCAGGCTTACCCTTCCACAACTTTCGAGCAACCCAAACCATCACAACGGATGCCTCAGACCTAGGATGGGGGCACATGCTGGACAAATGCATTACAAGGACTGTGGACTCAGGACCAGCTGCACCTGCACATAAACCAAAAGAACTGCTGGCAGTAAAACTGGCAATCCTAAAATTCAGACCATTCCTCAAAGAAGGCCATTTGATGATAAGGACAGACAACACCACAGTCATGTGGTACATCAACAAACAGGGAGGCACTAATTCTACCCCTATGCAGAATGACTTTGGACCTTTGGAATCTGGCTCTCAGCTACAACATCCAGTTACAGGCAATATTTGTACCGGGAAAAGAGAACACCCTAGCAGACATTTTAAGCAGAACCACCTCGGATGCTCACGAATGGATGCTACACCCGGACATCTTCAAGGCCATCACAAAGAAATGGGGAATGCCACAAATAGATCTATTCGCTTCCCCACAAAATCACCAGCTCAAAAAATCCTGCACAAGGACATTCCACCCACTTGCATGGAAGGTGGACTCTCTATCCTTCAGCTGGAAAGGCCTGACAGCATATGCATTCCCACCTCTTCCCTTGATAGACAAGGTACTACTGAAAATCAAAGAGGAACGTCCAAGGATAATTCTGATAGCTCCGAACTGGCCAAGACAACACTGGTACCCATTGCTGAGGAGCATGTCTCGGGAGAAAATGTGGTCAATACCCCTGATGCCTCTGATGTTAACTCAGAACAACTACAACATCATACATCCAAACCTAAAAACCTTGCAACTGACTGCCTGGAACATCACATAGCAGTAACTAACCCAGACCTTTCACAAAGGGTTAAAGACATTATCCTTGAAGCCCAGACCTTCAACAAGAAGGAACTATGCAGGAAAATGGAAAAGGTTCGTCATTTGGAGTACTGAAAGAGGAAAAGATGTGTCGAACATAGATATTGCTAACATTCTCGAGTACTTGGCAGAGCTTCTACATACAGGCCTGTCCTATTCCTCCATCAAGATACATGCATCAGCTATTTCAGCAGAATACAGCTTTGATCCTCCTGTCTTTTCACATCCTCTACTCAGGCAGTTTCTCAGAGGGATCAAGAATGTAAAACCTCCTAGGAAACCACCATTACCAGCATGGGACTTGAATTTTGTACTAGAAAAGTTGACACTCCCTCCGTTTGAACCAGCAGCAACAGCAGATCTACAACACCTGTCATGGAAAACTGCTTTCCTACTGGCTATTACTTCAGCAAGGAGGGTTTCGGAACTACAGGCCTTAATGGCAGTGCAACCCTTCCTAATCTTCCATCAAGATAGGGTGTCCATGAGAACTAATCCTACATTTATGCCTAAGGTGGTATCCAGAGTGTCTTTAAACCAGGCAATCCACCTACCTACCTTCTTTCCCAATCCACAAAACAGAGGTGAAAGAATAATGCATACCTTGGATGTACACAGACAGCTACGCTACTACCTGGACAGAACCAAAGGTAACAGAAAACTGACCAGCTCTTTGTAGCCTATGCAACAGGAAGGGAAGGAAAAGCAATTTCCAAACAGACAATCTCCAAATGGATAGGAAATTGCATAAGATTCTGTTACTCCTACCATGGAAAACCAATTCCACAGAACATAAGACCTCATTCTACAAGGGCTACAGCCACTACCACAGCTTTCTTAAGAGGAGTGGCAACCAAGGACATTATTGAGGCGGCTACTTGGACCTCCGTGCATACATTTGCCAAGCATTATAATTTACCTCTATATTCTAGATCCCGAGCAGGGTTTGCCACTGCTGTACTGCAAGGGATCCTGACTACACCATAATCATTATTCCTCCTCCCATAGTTTGGGTATGCTCTTCTACCCATTTGTTATGACTGCAGATGCATCCATGAAGGACATAGTACAGTTTTGTACCTACCATAAATGTAGATGTCGAACTGGATAGCATCTGCAGTCAGGATTACCCTCCCTCCTTCCCTCTGCGGTACTCCTAGGGTATTTACCCTCCTAATAGCTAGCTGGGGAGTCTTTATGGTGTATTTGTTTGTATATATGTACATACATGTTTATTTTTTGTGTTTGTCTTCTACTATTTTGGAAACATTGGCATTTATCCAAAATTTAGCCTTCCAAGAGGGCAATTGGCATCTGGGGCAAGAAACACTGAGGAAAATGGCATCGGCTGATGCCTTTATACCCGAAGACCAGCAGAGATGACGTCGGGTGAAGTGCGACATCAGCCGAAGCCGGACCCAGACTTTGGAATCCGGCCGACCGAAGGGCTGCCTGACGACAGGACAACCCATTTGTTATGACTGCAGATGCTATCCAGTTCGGACATCTACATTTATGGTAGGTACAAAACTGTACTTTTTGGGGCCGGAACGCATGATATGAGGTAAAACCTGATAGTGCCGGGGTGCTCTCAGGAGCCTTGAACCAGGTTTCATTTACAGCACAGACATCGATGTTCTCCATACTGAGAAGGGCCTCGAGTGCATGCATTTTGAGATTTAGACTTCTGGCATTGAGCAGCATTACCCTTAGTTTCTTCCCATTTTTGTTTTCTAGGGTGGTAGGTTTAGAATTTGAGCCTTGCCTAAAAAAGGCACTATGGGGGTGGCAAGAGCCTTAGCCAATATCCGGAATCCCAGAGGTGACAGGTGCAAGCCCCTTAAGCAGCGTGGCTTGTCAAGCATGTCATCCCAGGCAGACAGACACTGGATCCCCTTTGAATGACACCAGAAATTAAGCCAATTGTTAAAGCTGATCATGTTGTCTGTATGTTGTGGCATCATTCTTGGTGAAGGAAGGATACTGCTCAGGGTCAGGGTCATACCTGCCTGGGCTACATAATCAGAGAGCTCCTCTATGTCTCTTTTCATGTAGTCCAGGGAGGTATGTCTCAGGTCGTTCACACCAGCATGGACAATGACTATGTCATATTTGTACTTGCTGTGGAGTGACCTGAGTGCTTGTGTTATGTGGCGGATTCTAGCGCCCGATAGGCAGCTTACTGTGACCCTCTTCTTATTCAGCCTGGTGAGTGGGACGTCAGTGTGTCTGACTATGGAGTCACCTATGACAAGTATGTTTGGTGTTGCATTTGGCCTTAAGGGCTGTGACTGCTTTGCACACTGATTTTGTGGTTTATGCGTTGCCTGTGGTGTGTCATGAGGTGGCAGTTGCTTGGGTGTCTGCTTTGGAGGCCTCTGCTGTTTAGGTAAATTTTTGCTCAGAGCCTCCGAGTATGTCTTTGTGTGTTTATGTGTTTGATTTATTGTTGTGATAGCTTTATGTGAGACTGGTTTTGTGGTGTGTGTAGTTGCCTTCTCCTCCTGTCTGGTCTTGCCAGTCCTGAGTTGAGAGAGCTCAGCCTCCAGTTTGGCCAAATAGCTGCATCTCTCGTAAGTATTTGTGTTATGTGGGAGGAGGAGAGGGTTGTCTGTGTACATGAGGCAATTGTAACATTGCCTCAATATTCCCAGATTCACCAACTAGACAGGAGAGGACGCCAGCATCTTGGCCCTTCGACATGCTAGAGAAATTAAGAAGTTAGGGGTGTAACTGAATAAGAGAGGACTTAGTAAGGAAGTGGGTACTCCTGGGGGGGGGGTTCGCTAGTGAGGGACTTTGTATAATGCAGAAGTGCTAAACCTGAAAAGAAGATGCTTTTAAGACAAGTGCTGAGCTTTTTTTTTTTTTTTTTGGAGAAAAAAAAAAAGCTTTTAGGAACAAGTGCTGCACATTTTAGTTAAGGGATATACTGTTAGATTACTAGTAGAGCAGTTCTAAGGGAAAAAAATGAAGAACAGACTTTATGGAGCCAGAAAAAGTTTAACCTTGTTAAACCAGCGCTGCCCGATGCTGCTCTAGTGGCAACTCTGTGCTAAAGCGTGCTTGATAGCAGGGGCTGGAAAGAGCCAGGAATTGACCCAAAACGGCCAATAAAACTACAGTTTCAAGTCCGTAACCACTCCCACGGGGGGCAGGGAAGCTGCTCAATGTTTTTCACTGCCACTGATCAACAGAGAGACTTTCCTTTAGCCCAAGCAAAAATGGCCTCACAGAAACTTACAAACAGTTCAAGAACAGCAAGCCTATAACTGAACTTTTTTAAATCTCAGAAAAGTGGGAAAAAAGCAAGATTGTTTTTTTGTTTTTGTTTTTTCAGAGATAGCAGAGGTACACAAGTAATATCAAGTTATAACAGTACAGTAAATGACCCCACACAAGAGTGCTAGGCCAAAGACAGAAAATATGCAAGTTTTGAGAAAAAAACGATTTTAAAATTAAGTGCAAACAGGAAATTAAGTAAACAGCTTTTGGTTGTGCTCTAAATACAGCTACTAATGCAGAAATCAAGTTTAACAAGCCAGAAAATGCTCAAACTAGGCAACTATGCAGAAAAACTTAGCAAATAAACAGAGGAAAAATACTTAAAATCTCAAAAGTGGCTCCTTGACCCCTGACTCCTTACCTCCGGCTCCCAGTAAGCCTGACAGATATTACAGAGTTCCCGACTCACATAAATTTTTATTTAAAAACCCTGCTGCTGATCCTGAAACTATTTCACAGGGTCCAAAGGGAGTTAAGGCCTCAACAGCAAAAAACCCTACCCCCTCTGACAGAGATTCTAGGGCACTAGACAGATGTGGAAAAAAGGTTTATACATCTGCAACCTTGGCAATCAGGGCCTTAAATTGTCAATTTCATATGCTTAAGTACCAACAGCATGTTATGAGATTGCTGAAACGGAAAATTATGTTGATTTCAGAATGTGCAGAAAATAAAGAATTGCAGGAATTATTGCATGCAGCTGCACAAGTTGGAAGGCATACTTTGTAATGTGGTTTTGATTCTTTAGAGGCCTCCTGCAGGGCTACAGTTACTGGATCTGTGATTAGGAGGCATGCCTGGTTAAAGGAACAAAATTTGCCTGATCATGTTAAAGCTAAATTGCTAGTTGCACCTTTACAGCATGATTCTCTGTTTGTTATTAAGGCTGAAGAGGTTTTAAAGAAAATGGAAGACAAAGCTAAGTCTATGCAAACTGTTAAAGATTTCTTACAAGTGCAGCCACCAAGATTCAGTAGACACTGACCTACAAAAAATTGGTCCTTTCCTGTGTCAGACAGAGCTCAAAGGGGCAAATCCAGATGCCCTAAGGGTTCTAGGTATCAGGCTCAAGACTCATACAGGTCAAAGCAATGGGGCGCATCCACCTCCAAATCTGGAGGAGATCAATCGCAAACCTACAGAAAGCAGTCCCATTGATTTCCCTCTGACTACACCAAGCACTTAAGTTTTGGCAGCACCCAGAGGGGAAAAATTAGCACTTTTTGCTCAAAATTGGCAGTTAATAACCCAGGACAAGTGGGTACTAAACATCGTATCACAGGGATACAGATTCCATTTCCACACTCTGCCAATGACAAATAGTTGGCCAGATCTGCCAAAAAATCAATGGGCAGAGGCACAGAAATAGGTTACTTCCCTCATGGATATGGGGGCCATTCAGACAGTACCAGAGCAGGAAAAAGGACAAGGTTTTTACTCAAGACTGTTCTTGGTACCCAGAAAGGACAATGCTTGGCGGCCAATACTGGATTTATCGATTTTGAACACATACCTGGACATTCCAAAATTCAAAATGCTGACTTTGCAGCAGCTTCTGCCCATGCTGGGCAAGAATGCTTGGCTGGTGACTTAAGACCTAAAAGAGGCATACCTGCATGTCCCAATAAGACAGTCGTGCAGAAGATACCTCAGATTCAAGGCTGGCTTAATGCATTACCAATTCTCTGCACTGCCCTTTGGCTTATCGACTGCTCCTAGGGTCTTTACAAAGTGCCTGGCACCAGTAATTGCATTTTGCAGGCAAAGAAGTATTCAAATATATCCTTACTTGGACGACTGTCTCATACAAGCAGACAACAAGGACACTTCTACACCACCTGGCGTTTGTGAAAAGGCTTCTAACATGCCTAGGGTACACAATAAACGAAAAGAAATCACAACTGGTACCCTCTCAAAAGATAACATTCCTGGGTGCAAGCTTGAATACAACTGCCCAGATGGCTTACCTCACATCAGACAAACAAAGGCAACTGACTACTTGCTACAAACTGATAGCAACAAAAACCCAGTCTTCTGCAAGACAAATTCCGCAGGCTCTGGGCTTCATGGCATCCTGCATACTACTGATTCCATATGTAAGACTGCATATGAGGAAACTTCAGTGGTACCTAAAAAGTTTATGGAGTCAACATTCACACAGTCTGGATACAATTATTCCTCTCATTCCCTGCCTGCAACAGGAGTTTCTACGGTGGGTAAAGGCCTGTCACCATAACATGGGACGGCCCTTCACTCTACCCCCTGCCAGCCAAACCTTCACAACAGACGCATCAGATTATGCCTGGGGGCCCCACATGGCAGGAAGATGCATTCAGGGCATATGGGCACCAAAATCAAATGCATCTACATATCAACCAGAAAGAGAAGCTAGCTGTTCGAAATGCCGTAACAGCCTTCAAGGACTTACTTCATCCAGGAAAACTACTGATAAAGACGGACAACACCACAATCATGAGGTATATAAACAAGCAAGGGGGCACACACTCATACCCCCTTTGCAGATTAACCATGGCACTGTGGGACACAGCTTTGACCTACCGAATACATCTTCAAGCTCAATTCCTGCCAGGAAAACAAAACATTCTGGCATACGATTTAAGCAGAAACCTTATGGATCCTCACGAGTGGAAATTAAATCCACAAGTCTTCAGCATGATAACAGAGAAATGGGGGAGCCCAGACATAGATCTATTTGCCTCTCCTCAAAATTATCAACTGAAAAGATTCTGCACAAGGACTTATCACAGACAAGCATGGAAAGTGGACACCCTATCTTTCAGTTGGAAAAACCTATCAGTTTACGCCTTTCCTCCTGTGCCTCTTCTACCCAAGGTCCTCCTAAAAGTCAGACAAGAGAAGCCAAAGGTGATATTAATTGCCCCCGACTGGCCCAGACAATACTGGTACCCAATCCTAAGGAACTTGTTTCAATACTGGACCTTGCCTCAAAAACCGCAACTACTTTCCCAGCAAAACAATCGGATCCTGCACAATCAACTACAGACTCTGAACCTGGCAGCATGGTTAATCCTGTAATCATACAAACGACACCTCTCAGTAAAGCTGTGATGGATGTCATTTTGGAAGCCAGAAAGCCTAGTACTAGAAAATTTTATGCTGACAAATGGAAGAGATTCTGTGCTTGGAATCAAGCACAAGGAACTGATACAGCAGAACCACACATTCCTCAGATATTACAATACTTAACTGAGATGCTTGACAAAGGTCTATCTTTCTCATCGATCAAAATTCATGCCTCTGCCATTTTGGCTCATTACAATACAGAGCCACCAATCTTTTCTCATCCTTTACTAAAGCAGTATCTTAGAGGAGCCAAAAATGTAAGGCCTCCTAGAAGATCACCATTACCAGCATGGGACCTCAGTTATGTGTTGGAAAAGCTCACCCTGCCTCCATTTGAGCCAGCTGCAACCGCTGATGTAAAGTTTTTGTCATGGAAGACAGCTCTGCTACTAGCAATTACTCCAGCAAGAAGAGTTTCAGAGCTACAGGCCCTCATGGCTGTAGAGCCTTTTATCATATTTTACCCAGACAGGGTGTCTCTGAAGACAAATCCTACTTTTATGCTTAAGGTTGTTTCCAGTGTGGCTCTTAACCAAACAATTCATCTGCCAACTTTTTATCCAAATCTGCAGAACAAAGGGGAGAGAATTCTGCATTCCTTGGACGTACACAGACAGCTAAGATTCTACTTGAACAGGACTAAAGCTCTAAGAAAAACTGAGCAATTACTAGTGTCATATGCTGCAGGATCAGAAGGAAAGGCTATTTCAAAGCAGACAATTTCAAAGTGGATAAGCCATTGCATCCGTTTCTGCTACTTACACCATGGCAAACCTGTGCCCAGGGGCATTAGGTCTCACTCCACCAGAGCTGCAGGTACTTCAGCAGCCTTTCTCAGAGGAATACCAACCAAGGATATTCTAGAGGCTGCTACTTGGGAGTTCTGTTCACACCTGTACAAAGCATTACCATTTGCCTCTCTACTCTAAGTCCAGGGCAGGCTTTGCCACTGCAGTGCTGCAGGGCCTTATAGCCTCACCTAATGCTGTTTAGCTCCAGCCTCCCAACCATAGCTTTGGGATTCTACCCAAATGTAATGACTGCAACAGTGAAACACGAGTGTACACTTACCATAAATGTAGATGTTTGAGTATATTCACTGTTGCAGTCCAGGTTACCCTCCCGTCATCCCCCTGTCATTCTACAGTTTGTCTTTCCCTCTCTATCTTCTACAACCTATGTGGTGTATTTGCTTGTAGATGAAGGTAACGTTTCTATTGATGCATGTATATATATAATATTGCTACTTTTTCTGGATGCACGTGACATCGGGAGCAAGAAAAACTAAAGAAAATGGCGTCGGCTGCATGTTTTATACCCCTGACAACCTGACATCATGGAAGAGGAGACAGCAACTGACGCAGGACCCAAGACTTTGGTATTCAGGCCGACTGAGGGCAACCTGCCAGCAGATTACCCAAATGTAATGATTGCAATAGTGAATACACTCGAACATCTACATTTATGGTAAGTGTACACAACTGTACTTTTCATGACAAGTGAATACACTCGAACATCTACATTTATGGTAAGTGTACACAACTGTACTTTTCATGACATAAATGATGTGGAGCATTTTTCTAAATTATCACACAAGCATCTGTTTGCATTTTGTTTTGTTTTGTACTCAATATTTTAAACTTGTCAGTAAATTTCCCTGTCGTTATCTTATCTGTAGCTTTACATGTAATCAAATCAGGAAAAACTTTACTTTTTTGTGCTTTGGCTCTTAGATTGTTGGCATCTGCACTGAAGAACTGCAGGCAGCACAGCAGTGGAATGGCCAGGGCATTTTGGAGCTGTTAAGAACTATACCTGTGTAAGTACAGTCATGGTGGTAGTCTTTTGCAACAATGGAGCAATTGATTTGGAATTCTTGAGTGGATTTTTAAACATATTTATCATTAGATCACTGTTGCAGTGGCCTTTAGCGGTATTCATCATATCCTGCCAGGGATACTGAACATGTATCCAGTCTGCAAAAGCTTTAGGCACCTTCATTGTGCACTGTATGCTCGAACACAAGCATGTTGGTGTAAGATGGACATGTATAAGCATGGTGAAATGTAGAACTTTCTTGTCTTTTATGTGATTAGTCAAAAGTCTTGTTAGCTTATTTGCTTGAGCATTAGCAGTCTGCTTCATCTGTAGTTTTCTGTCAGAGAAGTACACCACTGGTGAACCTTCCTTTTTCTGTTGAAAAGGTATTTCAGTTTTTACATATCTCACAGGAATGGCAAACGTGCATGCAATGGAAAAATACCTTATAAAATAAGATGCCCACATGGCCTGCGTTTTCAGTGTAGGATAGCATCAGTAAATTATGGTATGTGCAATTTGACCGTTACCCCTAAAACGGTTAAAGGTAGGCTGAATTCTCAGACACTTTGTAGAGATAAGGATTTGGAGCTTGTCACTCTGGTTTCAGATGCTCTTTCAACTGATCTTCCCTTCTCAGCTAAACTGAAAGTTATCCAAGGAAGTTTCTGAAGACACTTGTTCATTCACCTTTTTTTTCAGTGGCCTGGGAGAATACTCCACTGGTGTAGATTCACAGCTCTTGGACCATTAGTCTGATCTTCCTTTTCTCTCTCTGGTGAGTTTCCATGGTAAGCAACTTGTCAAACTAAACTTCAGACAGCCTTGAAATCAAGAAGGGGAAGCCTTGCTTTATTTGTACTGAGTATGAAGGAGGGCTCTAGCACTCCAAGAAGAGGAGAAAATAGGTGGAGTTGAGCAAGAATGGCACCGCCTAAGAACAGCATATGTTAAGACTACAGAAAAATTATGTGGCCGAGCCAGGTATGGAAATAAAGTACATAAGAAAAGCTGGTGGTGGAATGCAGATGCCCAGGAAGTCATCAAAAGAAAGAAGGTCTGCAGGAAGAAGTGTGAGATACTGACCAAGCTAGGAAGGACTACTGGTTGGCTAACTAAGAAGCTAATAAAGAAGTTGCAATAGCAAAGAATAGGGCATCAGAGGCACTCCACCATCTTCTGGAAAGTGGCTCAGTAAGTGGCATAAAGAAACTTTATCTGGTTGCAAGGTAAAGACAGAAATAATAAATAAGATAGTCAGACACCCTTCATAAAGGAAGCCAGCAACAACCTGCTCACCAGTCCACAGGACATCAAAAGCCAATGGAAAGAGTATTTCCAGCAGCTACTGAATGAAGAAAACCCCACAGAAGTTGTACTGCCCCAGAAACAGCCTATGATGAGCATAGAAGAGGAGCCCACCCTAGAAGAAGTAAGAACAGCACTAAGGAAAATGAAGTCTGGGAAAGCAAGCTCAGATGACGTCACAGCAGATATGATAAAGATGCTGAGTGAGATGGGGGAGAAATGGCTCCTGAGGGTACTCATAGCAGTGTGGAGAGAAAGGCATATTCCAGTGACTGGAGAATAAGTATACTCGTGCCATTGTACAAGAACAAAGGGGACATCCACAACTGTGGGCAGGAAGGAGGCATCAAACTCCTATCACATTGCATGAAAGTTCTGAAGAGGGTGATTGATAAATGGATACGCAGAGTAGTAGAACGTAAGATGCGAGATAAGCAGCTCAGATTCAGATGAGGATGTAGCACAATTGACCCGATATTTTCAGTGAGACAGATACATGGGAAGAAGTTAGAGATGAGGAGAGAGCCCAACTGGGCAATCCTAGACTTGGAGAAAGCATATGACAAGGTCTCAAGAAGGCTGATCTGGGCAGTACTGCGGTGGTTTGAAGTCCCAGAAACATTGGTAGAATTAGTGCAGGCTATGTACAAGGACCCAATGACGCTAGTACGAACAGGGATCGGCCACACAGAGGGGTTCGCAGTGGGAGTGTGGGTACACCAGGGTTCAGCTCTGAGCCCAATGCTTTTCATACTGGTGATGGACTACATTAGCACACAGGTCGAAGGGGACAGATCAGTAAAGAGTCTCTATGCAGACGATGTGGCAGTACAGGCAGACTGTGAGCAAGAACTTCAGCAAGTATAAGAGAGTGGACTGCAAAACTCGAGACACATGGAATGAAAGTAAGCACAAATAAGACTGTGGTAATAGCAGCAAATTGGAGAAATTGTAAGAAGTAGACAAAAGAGATAGAAGAGAAGATAGTGAAACAGGTAAACGGCTTCAAGTATCTGGGAGGGGTAGTTGAGGAGAAGGGAAGTCTGAATGAAGAGGTCAAAGCTAGAAGTAGAGGGGCTGCAGCCAGATGGCATAGAGTGTCAGGTGTAGTCTGACAGAAGAATGCCAAAGAAGCTGAAAGGTAAGGTGTATAAGCACTACTGTACAGTATGAAACCTGGGCAGTAGAGGCAGAATAGTTGAATAAAATTAGAGGTGATGGAGCCTGAGAAGGGTGGTAGGATGGACACTGGGGCAGACGAAGAAATGAAGACAAGCGCAGAAGCCAAAGTAGCGCCAATTGTGGAAAAGATCAAAGATAACAGATTACAGTGGTTTGGACACATGCAGAAAAGCAAAAAACAGTCTGGTGAGGAAGATTTGGGACAGACAGGAAGAAGGTAAGACTAAGCGAGGACATCCAGCAAAATGATGGATTGTGTGAAAGAAGATCTGCGACAGTCAGGCATGAGTGTTGAAGACAGGAGAGTGGCACTGAATCGAGAACTGGCGACAGTTAACACAATACCCCGACTTCCATGTAGGGAAAAAATGGGAAAAAGGGGGCTGCTGCTGATGATGTGAATGAAGGGGTCCACAGTGTTGTAGTAAGGAAGGAAGTTGCTATGTTGTTGTTTGAGCTCCGGATGTCTGATTCTTTCCCAAGAACTATTAGACTAGAGACACCTAAGAAAATGTTTCAGAAAAGTAAACGCCCCTTCTGCACTCTCCATTCAGAAAGATTCTCAAGAAAACTGGAATAGCTTTGCCGAGGGAATTTTTAAGACAATACAGATGTTCTTCATCTCACATTGCTGCAGTCATAACCTGTGGGTAGTCCGCTGTCCTCGGTCGGCCCGAATACCAAAGTGTTAGGCTGGCGTCGGTCATGGTCGCTTAGATCTGACGTCAGTACGCCGTAGTACTAAAGCGCATGACCAACGTCATATCCTCAGTCTTTCTTGCTGCATGGTCCGCAGAAGCGCCGCTCGGCAACCTGAAATTTTCTACTGAGTTTCAGACCGAAGACCAAGTTGGGCTAAGTACCCTGTTGGGGAATATTTTGTCTTTTCTTGCCTCAGTTAATTCGGATGTCAGAAAAAGTGAATAATTGTATTTCTTGTGGGAAACAGATACCTCATAGGGATTACCACTCTCTTTGTATACCTTGTTTTGGGGCCTGAGCAGGTATCGCTTTGTGCTAAATTTAATAAGCACTATTAGGTTAGATTGTGCTAGGCTTGTCTTCGTAAGCGTGTAATTATAATATGCCGGGATCCTCCAAGGAGAAATCTTTGAAATCCAGGCAGGATGAGTTGTCCTCGTTCCCGGCCGGTTCTTTAGAGACCACGGTGGAGTCTGTGGACCCGGCTGAGGTTTCTGTTGAGTCTCAGGAAGAACCTTTAGTTTTACAAGATGTGGCCTCTCAGGAGTCTGGTCAGGCTGAGGGGGCCTCTCAGGTGGCTGTGCTCCCTTCCTTGCATAAGGTGGTTAGGCCTTCTCCCTCTGTTTCTAAGGTACCTTCTAAGGCCAGGCCTGGTTTATCTTCCTCTGGTGTCAGCCCTAGTTCTGCAGGTTCTTTGCCTAAAAAACACATGCTTAAAATGGCAGAAGATTTAATTACCTTAATTAGAGGTTCTGTGCCCCCTCCAGATAAGAGGCCTAGGGTGGAGCCAGAGGTGGAAGGATTGGGGCATTCTTCAGATTATTCAGAGTCTTCGGCTGAAGACATTCAGGATTTTCCCCCTTACTCTGATTCTGACGCAGAGGATTCTAGTCCATCTGCTTCCCTCCAGAGGATTTTTCTTTTCAGAAACCCTGCATTCTATGAGGGAGCATTTCAAATGGGAAGGTCAGGATTTCTCAGATTCCGAAAGAGGCTTAGGGAATTCTTGTTTTACCTCAACATAGGCCCTTGGCTATTCCTCCAGTCTTAGATGTTGTACAGGATGTTTTCTCTGAGGCTTCTCTTAATCCAGACTCTTTGCCTCCTGCCCCAGTTAAGCCAGACAGGTATTACAGGGTGCCTGAGGCTCATAAATATTTGTATAAGAGCCCTAGGGCGGACCCTGAAACTATTAGCCAGGGACCTAAGGGTGTCAGGGCTTCTGTTGTGAAGAACCCAGTTCCTATGGATAAGGACTCTAGAGCTCTGGACAGGTGGGGTAAAAAAGTGTATACCTCTTCCACGCTTGCAATGAGGGCTTTAAATTGCCAGTTTCATATGCTGAAATACCAGAATTTTCTTCTTAGTCAATTGAAATCTAAGGTGGATGCTTTAGCAGGGCATAGAGTGTAAAGAATTACAGGATTTGGTTCATGCCTCTGATCAGGTGGGTAAGCATTCCTTGCAGTGTGGTTTTGATGCTTTGCAGGCTTCTTCTAGGGTGGCTGCCACTGGATCAGTTATTCGTAGGCATGCTTGGCTTAAGGATCAGAACTTGTCAGAGCATGTTAAAGCAATTCTGGATGCTCCCCTTCAGTCTGAAGTTTTGTTTGGTTCTCCTGTGGAGTCAGTCTTGAAGAAAATGGAGGACAAAGCTAAGTCTATGCAGACTGTTAAAGATTTCTTACAAGTGCAGCCCCCTAAGTTTAGCAGAAATTGGCCTACTAAGGGATGGGCTTACCCTTCTGATTTACAGTCTAGGGGTAGATCTAGACGTGGTAGGGGCAGAGCTCATGCACAGGGTTCCTTTAGGCCTAGGACGTGGAGTTCCCCGCGTCTGCTGGTGAAGGCAGGGGCCAGTCCTTTCGTAAACAGACCCAATGACCTGCATCTTCAGCTGCCCGATCCTTCTTGTCTGGCAGCTCCTCTAGGGGAAAGTTAGCACTTTTCAGGCAAAATTGGCTTTTAGTCACCCAGGACAAATGGGTGTTGGACATTATAAACCGAGGCTACAAGTTTTATTTCCACACATTGCCCCCTTTCAAAGGCATGCCAGACGCCTCCTCAGCAAAGGCAGAGGCTCACAAACAGATTTCTTTACTTCTTCAAATGGGAGCTATCCAGCAGGTGCCTCCATCAGAGGTGGGCCTAGGATTTTATTCTCGCCTGTTTCTTGTACCAAAAGGGGACACTTGGAGACCGATTCTGGATTTGACTATTCTCAACACATACCTGGACATTCCAAAATTCAAAATGTTGACCTTGCAACAACTTTTACCTATGCTAGGCAAAGATCACTGGATGGTAACTCTGGATCTCAAGGAAGCTTATCTTCATATTCCTATCAGACCAAGCTGCAGGAGATTCCCTGGGACTTTACATTATCAGTTCTCTGCATTGCCCTTTGGCTTATCTACTGCGCCCAGGGTATTCACAAAGGTTCTGGCACCAGTGATAGCCTTCTTCAGGTTAAGAGGAATACAGATTTATCCTTACTTGGACGATTGCCTGATTCTTGCTCAAGACAAAGACAAGCTACTTCACCATCTTCAGTATGTTATGACAGTGTTAAAGTGCCTAGGGTATTCTGTGAACGAAATAAAGTCCAGTCTAGTACCCTCTCAGGACATGTGCTTTCTGGGTGTGAGACTGAATACAGCCTCTCAGATGGCGTTTTTGACCCCGGACAAGCAAAGAAATCTTTCCCTTTACTTCCAAAACTTGTCTCACCTGTCCAGGCTGACTGCAAGGACAGTCCTTCAAGCCTTGGGGTTCATGGCATCTTGTATTCTGGTGCTTCCCAATGCCAAACTGCATATGAGGAAGTTACAATGGTATCTCAAGAGTGTATGGACGCAACACTGCCACGATTTGGACACTGTCATTCAGATAATACCTTGCATTCAAAAGGAATTTTTGTGGTGGGCAGGAATGTCACCTAAACAAGGGACTCTCTGTGACCACCAGAGGCGAGTCAGATCTTAACGACAGATGCCTCGGACAAGGCTTGGGGAGCACACCTCAATGGAAAATGGGTTCAAGACACGTGGCCTGCCAGACTTCAACATTTGCATATCAACATGAAGGAGATGTTAGCAGTCCAATTTGCATTGATGGCCTTCAAGGATCTACTACACCCAGGACAAGTGTTGATTCAAACAGACAACACAACTGTCATGTGGTACATCAACAAGCAAGGGGAACCCATTCATCCACTTTGCAGACAAGCTATGATTTTGTGGGAGACGGCTCTCAGTTTGCACCTCACTCTTCAAGCAAGGTTTCTGCCAGGAGTACAGAACTCCTTAGTGGATGTTTTGAGCAGACAGATGGTGGATCCCCACGAGTGGAAACTGGATCCTCATGTATTTCGACAGTTGACAGTGTTCTGGGGGACTCCAGACATAGATCTGTTCGCTTCTCCACTAAATTACCAGTTGCCACAGTTTTGCACAAAGATGTTTCATCCAAAAGCTTGGAAAGTGGATGCTCTATCATTCAGTTGGAACAACCTTTACGTCTCTGCCTTTCCTCCTCTGCCTCTTCTTCCCAGGGTGCTCCTGAAGGTCAGACAGGACAAGCCCTCCATGATTCTTATAGCTCCAGATTGGCCACATCAGCACTGGTACCCTCTGCTAAGGAGTTTAGTAAGGGAGCCTCCTTGGCCTTTGCCAGCAAGTCCGCACCTTTTGTCCCAGGCAGGCAATCATTTCCTCAATGTCAGGATACAGTCCCTGCATCTGACAGCCTGGCATATTCTGTTCTAGACCCTGGAGGGTCGCAGCTTCCTCAACAGGTTTTGAATGTTATTTTGGAGGCCAGACAGCCTAGTACAAGGAAGGTTTATGCGGATAAATAGAGGAGATTTTTTCTTTGGTGTAAAGCAAAGGACTTTGATGTTTCACTACCTAATTTGAGTGTTTTCACTTCAGTATCTTACAGAATTACTAGACAAAGGTTTGTCTTTCTCCTCTGTGAAAGTTCATGCTGCAGCCATTTCTGCTCACTATGACTGTGACCCACCGTTGTTCTCTCATCCTTTGTTTAAGCAGTTTCTTAGAGGAAGAACATAAGACCCAAGAGCTCCTACTCCTTCCTGGGATCTCAACTTTGTGTTGGAGAAACTCACTTTATCTCCTTTTGAACCTGCAGCTACAGTTGAGTTGAAGTTTTTGTCTTGGAAGACAGCTTTTTTGTTGGCCATTACATCTGCTAGAAGGGTATCTGAATTACAGGCTCTAATGGCAGTTGAACCCTTCCTAATTTTTCATAAGGATAGGGTTTCTTTGCGTACTAACCCTACTTTCATGCCAAAAGTGGTCTCAAATGTGGCCTTGAACCAGTCTATTCATTTGCCTACTTTTTATGCTGATCCCCAAAATAAAGGGGAAAAGATTTTGCATTCTTTGGATATCCACAGGCAGTTGCGTTATTTGAGCAGAACTAAAGGGTTCAGACAGTCTCAACAGTTTGTTTCTTTTGCTTTGGGTTCTCAAGGGAAACCTGTTTCTAAACAAACTATTTCTAAGTGGATTGGCCATTGCATTGCTTTTTGTTATTCTCATCATGGTAATGAGATTCCGGCTGGAATCAGACCTCATTCCACTAGGGCTACTGCCACTTCTACTGCCTTTCTGAGGGGTGTAGCTACTAAAGATATTTTGGAGGCAGCTACTTGGAGTTCAGTGCACACTTTTTCCTAAGCATTACCATCTCCCTCTTTATTCAAAATCTAGGGCAGGGTTTGCCACTGCAGTTTTGCAGGGCATGCTAGCAGCCCCCAATGCTTTATGATTTACCAATATGATTTACCAACCTCCCTTTACTTTTGCTTTGGGATTCTACCCACAGGTTATGACTGCAGCAATGTGAGATGAAGAACATAGTACAGTTTTGTACCTACCATAAATGTAGATGTTCGAAGATCCACATTGCTGCAGTCCAATTTTCCCTCCCTCCTTCCCCACTGTAGTTTTGGGGTGGTTGTGTGGTGTGGGTTGTAAATATTGTATAGTATATTTTTGGCTTTGGCCTTTCTTTTTGGGCCTTCTGACATCTGGGGCAAGAAAGACTGAGGATATGACGTCAGTCATGCGCTTTAGTACTCGTCAGATCTAGCGACCATGACCGACGCCAGCCTAACACTTTGGTATTCGGGCCGACCGAGGACAGCGGACTACCCACAGGTTATGACTGCAGCAATGTGGATCTTCGAACATCTACATTTATGGTAGGTACAAAACTGTACTTTTTGCCGGTCCTTCACTCCAGTGTCTACCCATGCTAAAAGGAGATGTGTGTCCTCTGAAGAGGAGCTTCTCTGAATCTGATGAAGAAGGGCATAACTGTGCTTCACAGCTCTCTTCCTCCATTCTTTCCAGGTCCAAATCTGAGGATGCCTTGTCTTCAGATTCACCTAATGATGAAATCTCATTCTGCAGTACCATCTTTAGTTTAAAGAGTTCTTTAAGTGGGAAGGAAGGAAGAGACATTCCTGAGTCTCTTAAAAAAAAAAAAAAAAAAAAAAGTATGAGTTGTTCAGTATGGAGTACCCAAAGCCTTTAGTTTATTCCTTCATCTCTGGGAGCGTTGGATTATGCTTTTAATGCTGCTGCTGCTTTTGATTCACAACCTTGTGCTACAGGTAAAAGACAGACTTTATACGGTTACCACGAAAAGTTAGCGTATCAGGATTCAACTCCGAACATGCTGATCCAGAACACGAGGACTCCACAATAAGTTGACCAGATAATTCAATATAAGTAGTATTTATTGTAAAAACACTGATTTAGCGCTTTCATCAACTGAAAATGTTGACTTCATCAGAATACTTAAAACCTGCAAATAGTCCATCTTATACTGTTAGATTTTAGCACCAAAATGTCAATCTATCTCCACACAGTAATACATTTAAAGACATAGTATATACTAATGTTGCTAAAAATCAGAAACAACATTTAATTAATTAATTCAGCTATTCTAACAGTACCAGTAACTGGATCAGCGTGTTCAGATATTCTTGTTTTGGGTTGTTCAGACTTTATACGGTTCAAGAGTAAGTTTCTTTTCACAAGTCCTGTTGCTGGTTTGGCTCTTACTTTTCTGGATAGGGTCAGTAGTTCAAAACATTTTTTTTTTGTTTCATTAAGAACATGGTTCATGGACCAAAGACGGTCAAGTCTTTGACAGGTTTGGGAAGAATGATTGACTTTTCCATATTAGCTTTTAGAGCAATTAACTGCCAGACTTACATGACAATGCTCAGATCTGCTCGGAGTTAGTGCAGAATGGTACAAAATACACTGAAACAACCGATATTGTCAACATCCTGGCAGACAGGGTCAGCGCAAACTTCACCCCCTCTCACCCCCCAAAAGGGCCCATAACCATACCAGAAGAATGTAGAGCTCCTGAAATCACAGACATTCTGGTTAAAACAGCCCTCTCCAAAGCCAAAGACCCAGCATCAGTGGGACCTGGCGGTATCCCAGGCTGCGTCCTACACAAGCTCAAAGACGAACTAACCCCTCACCTAAACACACTGTTCAGACTAAGTCTCTCCACAGGTTACGTACCCATAGAGTGGCGCACAGCAGTGGATATTCCACTCCACAAAGGTGGAGCCACAACAGACCCCGGGAACTATCGCTTGTAAGCCTGACTAGCTTGGTCTGCAAGACTATGGAGCGCATCATCATGGAACTCATTAACTGAGACATTGGGAACCTCCAAACACTGGACCCTACCCAGTTCGGCTTTAAGGGGCATATCATGCCTCCTAAACCTGGTGAACTTCTTTGAGACAGTTACCAAGGCTATATTTTTGTCTGCATTTTGATTTAATATCTCTGTAATCTGTACAGCTGTACTTATTCTTCTTCTTGTGTGTTATAGCTGTATAGTCTCTTAGTGTTGACCTCAGTTGTAGTGAAATCCTTTGTCTGGAGGCCTTGTCTGTTTTCTTAGTGGCAGTAAGTTTTAGAACTAGTTTAATCCGGCCAAAGTATTCCTGCATCTGTATTGTTTGGTTTCTGTCCTGTGTTTGAAATCAGATATACCCGTTGCTCAAACTGCTGCAGAGAGCTTGACCTACTGCCAGCAGTGATATTGAGAAAAGATAAGTGTTTAATCTCTTTTTTGTCTGCATTTTGATTTAATATCTCTCTAATCTGTACAAATGTACTTATTCTTCTTCTTGTTTGTCCCCATCCACCCTCCCTGTTCTTGTTTTGGTGTTAGTGGCTCTGGAATTGCCCGCCCCTCCTGTAAGTCTCTATTTGAACACTACTCCTGAGTCCATCTCACTTAACTGAATACAGTGAGATCATATTCTGAGTCTAGTGTTCACTCTACATAATACAGAGAGAAGATTTGAGAAGGCCAACCCACTTAGGTTCTTCCTTCATCTCTCCTTGCACTTTACTAACAAAAAAAAAATTCATCTGCTTTTACCGTATTTGTGTTTCCTCTTTCTTTATTTTGCTTTTGCCTTTTCTTAAAAGCACTCAATTTTACTTATTCTGCTGCACTTATTACTGCTTGGTAGTAGCCTGATTAAATTGTAACTGTTATTCTAAGTCTTTTGGTTTAAGCACTTGGCTTCATACCGGTTGTTATACATTAAGAAGGTTTGTGGTCTGCACTGTTGTGGCAGGACAGGTAGCTTACATCCTTCTAAGCTGGGAATTGCTGATTGAAAGCTCAGTGTCTGCTATTCTAAAAGTGTATTAGTTCTGGTTTAAGCACTTGGGCTTCAGGCCAGTTATTCTACATTAAGAAGGTTTGTGTTCTGCACTCTTGTGGGAGGAGAGGCTGGATTCTGCCCTTCTGAGCTGGGAATTTCTGGTCACAGGCTTATTGTGTCTGCTTATTCGAACTGTTTCTTTCAGAAATTGGTGTGCCTTGTTGCTGTAGCATAGGACCAGATTCAGGCCTGCTGAATCTAGCTTTGTTTGTATAACTTGAGCACTGATCCAGGCCATCCTTTTTGGAGAAGGTTCCCCTGCACCCTAGTAGCGGGAGTGTGCAGATGTTCATCGTGTTACACTGCTGTAGTCATTACACTTGGGTTACCCTGCCGTCAGGCGGTTCCCCAGTCGGCCTGAGTTCCAAAGTCTTGGTCCAGCGTCAGTTGCTGTCGCCTCCTCCCTGACGTCAGTGCGGCAGGAGTATATAAGGTGCAGCCGACGCCGTTTTCTTCAGTCTTTCTTGCTGCGCGGTGCCCGAAGCAAACGCAGTTCGCAAGTGCCGGTCGGCCGTCTCCTGAAATTTTCATTCCGAATCCAGAACCGAAGTCTTCTACAAAGCTAAGTACCCCGTTGGGGAACCTTTTTCTTGCCTCAGACCAATGTCAGTAAAAGTTAATAGCTGTATTTCTTGTGGGAAGCAAATACCTCATAAGGGTTTCCATTCTTATTGTATCCCATGCCTAGGCCCAGACCACAACGTCACTAGTTGTCGGTTTTGTGCTAGGTTTAACAAACGCATTATTAAACGTCAGTTTGATTTTGCCCGACATTACTTTGGTAGAAAATTCAATTATACCATGCCGTTGGAACTACCGACGACTGGAATACATAAAAAGTGCAAAGACAAGGATAGGCATCCGAGTCCAAAAACTGACGACGAAGCCTCTTCTAGGCCATTCGCCGGTTCTCTGGTTTTCAGCGAGGCACCTTTGCAGCCCCTGATGACCGCTTCTGTAGAACCACAGGCCACCTCTGACTCCCACGTGGAGATGGCTGGGCCTTTGGATGCACAAGTTATTCAGCCTACCGAAATTAACCCTTCAGAGGGATCCAGAGTAGCTGAGCTACCCGCAGCTTCAGAGGGTGTTTCAGACCTACTCAGTTAAGCATTAAAACCCTCTGCCAAGTCTAAGCCAGCTTTAAAATCGAAGAAACAAATACAGCATTCTCCAGCACAGGCCTCCATGCCTAAGAAACAAATGCTCAAGATGGCCGAAGACCTAATAACTCTGATCAGGGGGTCCCATCCCCCTCCTGATAAAAGGCCTAGACAGGATGCAGACTATGACTCATCCGACCAGGTGTCTGTCTCTTCAGATTCATCCTCAGATCTAGGGTATTCTTTACCCCCTTATGAGGATTCATATGCTGAGGAGTCAATTCCATCAGCCTCTCCGCCTGAGGATTACTCCTTTGGGGAAACCTTGCATACCATGAGGGAGCATTTCCATTGGGAAGGCCAGGATTACTCAGAATCCAAGAAAAGTCTCAGAGACTTCCTTTTATTACCTCAACACAGACCCCTTGCTATTCCGCCAGTGTTAGATATTGTGGATGATGTGTATACTGAATCCAGCCTAAAATCCTGATTCCTTACCTCCAGCCCCAGTTAAACCTGACAGATACTACAGAGTCCCTGATTCTCACAACTTTCTGTACAAAAGCCCTGTTGCTGTCCCTGAAACTATTTCCCAGGGACCCAAAGGGGTTAAGGCCGCATCAGCCAAGAATCCAGTTCCCTCTGACAGATTCCAGAGCATTAGACAGATGGGGAAAAAATGTATACGTCTGCAACTTTAGCAGTGAGAGCTTTAAATTGCCAGTTTCACATGCTAAAATATCAGCAATTTCTACTGTCTCAGTTGAAACAAAAAATGCTTCCAGATTCAGATCCTCCTACTTTTAAAGAAATGCAGGATTTATTGCATGCAGCTGAACAGTTGGGAAAACATACTTTGCAGTGTGGTTTTGACTCTTTAGAGGCCTCCTGTAGAGCAGCCGTTACAGGCTCTGTCATTAGAAGACATGCTTGGTTAAAAGAACATACGTTACCAGACCATGTTAAAGCAAAATTATTGGATGCACCTTTGCAGCAGGATGTGTTATTTGGAGTTAAGGCAGAAGAGGTATTAAAGAAAATGGACGATAAGGCAAAATCTATGCAAACGGTGAAAGATTTTTTTACAGGTTCAGCCTCCTAGATTTAGCAGAAATTGGCCAACTAAGAATTGGTCCTTTCCAGTTAGACAGACAGACCTCAAAGGGGCAGATACAGATGTCCAAGAGGTAGAGGTAGAGGTCAACCACAAGGTCCTTACAGGCCTCGACAATGGGTTGCATCAGGCCAGAAAGAAGGGGAAGACAGGCCCCAACCATATAAAAAGCAGCCCCAATGACTTCCCGCTACAGCTGCCAAACAACTCTCTCTTGGCAGCCCCCTTGGGAGGAAAACTGGCACTTTTTTGTCACAATTGGCATATGATCACCAAAGACAAATGGGTTCTCAACATTGTATCTCAAGGTTACAGGTTCCACTTTCACACTCTGCCAAGATTAAAAGGAATGCCAAATCTGCCACCAAATCAATGGGCAGAGGCTCAAAAACAAATTACAGCAGTCATGGATATGAGAGCTATTCAAAAGGTACCACCACAGGAGCAAGGACAAGGATTTTACTCAAGACTCTTTCTAGTTCCCAGGAAGGACAAAGCCTGGAGGCCCATTCTGGATCTTTCTTCTCTAAACACTTACCTGGATGTTCCGAAATTCAAAATGTTGACACTACAGCAGCTTCTTCCCATGCTGGGCAAGAAAGCTTGGCTCGTGACATTGGACCTCAAGGAGGCATACCTGCATATCCCTGTCAGACAAAATTGCAGAAGATACCTCAGATTCATAGCTGGTTCAATGCATTATCAATTCTCTGCACTGCCCTTTGGCTTATCTTATGCGCCCAGGGTCTTCACAAAGTGCCTGACACCAGTAATTGCATTTTGCATACAGAAAGGAATTCAAATGAATCCGTACCTGGATGGCTGCCTGATTCAAGCAGAGAGCAAGGACATTCTTCTAAAGCATCTGGCATTTGTAAAAAAGTTATTATGTTGCCTGGGGTACACAGTAAACAAAAAGAAATCAAAACTTGTGCCCTCACAAGAGATAATATTTCTGGGTGCCAGCTTGAACACAACAGCCCAGATGGCTTATATCACGCCAGACAAGCAAGGACAACTGACTCAGTACTTTCAATTGATGGCAACAAAGACTCAACTCCCTGCAAGAAAAATTCTGCAGGCCTTGGGTTACATGGCATCTTGCATACTACTAATTCCATATGCCAGACTGCATATGAGGAAATTGCAATGGTACCTAAAGAATGTATGATCTCAACACTGTCAAAGTTTGGAAACAGTTATACCACTAATTCCTTGCCTTCAACAGGAGTTTCAATGGTGGGTTCAAGCTTGTCATCTCAACAAGGGACAGCCTTTTACTCAACCCACAGCCAGGCAAACACTGACAACAGATGCATCGGATTACGCTTGGGGAGCACACATGGCAGGCAACTGTATTCAGGGCAAGTGGCCCGCAGAACAAAGGCATCTTCACATCAATCAAAAAGAGATGCTAGCTGTACAAAATGCACTTATAGCTTTCAAGGACCTGCTGCATCCAGGACAACTATTACTAAAGACAGACAACACTACAGTTATGTGGTACATAAACAAGCAAGGGGGCACTCACTCCTACCCCCTCTGCAGGCAAGCCATGACCTTGTGGAACACAGCTCTAAACTATCAAGTTCATCTGCAAGCACAATTCCTGCCAGGAGAGAAAAACACACTGGCAGACGACTTAAGCAGAAACATCATGGATCCCCACAAATGGGAATTGAATCCACAGATATTCAGAATGATAACACAGAAATGGTGGAGCCCGGACATAGATCTGTTTGCATCCCCAGTGAACTGCCAGCTACAGAAATTCTGCACAAGGAGTTACCATCCACAAGCATGGAAAGTGGATGCCCTCTCATTCAGCTGGAAAAACCTACAAGTATATGCTTTCCCACCACTACCTCTCCTACCAAAGGTACTCATAAAAGCCAGACAAGAAGAGCCAAAGATGATCCTGATTTCACCAGACTGGCCATGCCAACACTGGTACCCAATCTTAAAGAACTTAGCACAAGGACCACCCTGGATTTTGCCTCATATCCCACATCTGCTGACTCAGCACAACAGTCAGATACTACACAGCCAGCTAAAGACCTTAAACCTAGCTGCATGGAAGATTCCTTAGTCAAGCAGGCAGTGCCGCTCTCCAAAGCTGTTATGGATGTCATTCTGGAGGCCAGAAGGCCTAGCACCAGGAAAGCCTATTCGGATAAATAGAAGAGATTCTGTGCCTGGAACCAAGCACACAGCCTTGACCCTCATGTTCCAAACATTCCTCAAATACTACAATGTTTAACTGAGATTCTGGACAAAGGACTCTCCTTCTCATCCATCAAGATCCACGCCTCTGCCATCTCTGCTCATTACAACATGGATCCACCAATTTTCTCTAATCCTTTGCTAAGACAGTACCTCAGGGGGGCTAAAAACATAAGACCGCCCCGTAGAGCACCTACTCCAACTTGAGACCTCAACTTTGTTTTGGAAAAATTGACTTTACCTCCCTTTGAGCCAGCTAACACAGCAGAATTAAAATATATCTCTTGGAAAACTGCTCTACTCCTGCCAATAACATCAGCACGAAGAGTTTCAGAATTACAGGCACTAATGGCAGTGGAACCTTTCCTCATTTTCCACCAGGACAGGGTGTCTTTAAGAACTAACCCTACGTTTATGCCAAAGGTGGTATCCAGTGTGGCTCTAAACCAAACTATTCATTTGCCAACTTTTTATCCAAAACCACAGAATAAAGGGGAGAGACTACTGCATTCCTTGGACATTCACAGGCAGTTACGCTTCTACTTGGACAAAACCAAAGCTTTCAGGAAATCTGAGCAATTATTGGTAGCATATGCTGCAGGAGCACAGGGAAAAGCCATTTCAAAACAGACTATTTCAAAATGGATAGGACATTGTATACATTTCTGCTATACACACCATGGGAAACCTGTACCTAGCAGCATTAGATCTCACTCCATTAGGGCAGCAGCCACTTCAACTGCTTACCTCAGAGAAGTACCTACCAAGGATATTTTGGAAGCAGCAACATGGAGTTCTGTGCATACTTTCACCAAGCATTACCATTTGCCTTTATACTCCAAATCCAGAGCTGGCTTTACCACTGCAGTACTGCAGGGCCTTATAGCCACCCCTAATGCCTTATAGAACCAGCCACCCAAGCTCAGCTTTGGGATTCTACCCAAGTGTAATGACTGCAGCAGTGTAACACGATGAACATAGTACAGTTTTGTACCTACCATAAATGTAGATGTTAGAGTGTATACACTGCTGCAGTCCAGGTTACCCTCCTTCCCCTCTTACTTGCTGGTACGTACCTATGCCTTCTACCCTTTACTACCTATGGGGAGTATTTGCTGGTAACTGAAAGTTGTTGTTTGCTTTTGTTATGTATGTTTTATTAGCAATTTGAATTGCTTACCTATTTGGGGGCACCTGACATCTGGGGCAAGAAAAACTGAAGAAAATGGCGTTGGCTGCATCTTGTATACCCCTGCCGCACTGATGTCAGGGAGGAGGGCGGCAGCAACTGACGCCGGACCAAGACTTTTTAACTCAGGCCGACTGGGGAACCGCCTGATGGCAGGATAACCCAAGTGTAATGACTGCAGCAATGTATACACTCAAACATCTACATTTATGGTAGGTACAAAACTGTACTTTAGAACTTGTCCAATTGAAGACTGCTGGAACAGGGCTCAGTTTTGAGTTTTTTTTCTGGTTAATTGGGTAACTTGTTAAATCAGATTTTTCATTTTCTGTTTTGTATGTGTGTGTGTGTGTGTGTATATATATATGTATATGTATATATATATATATATATATATATATATATATATATATATATTGCACTTTATTCATCTGCTTTTACTGTATTTGTGTTTCTTCCTACTTTATTATTAGGGGCATTGATTACAACTCTGAACTGAGATATATAACAATAAGCATCTTTTTATGTGCATTTGAAATGTTTTTTTATTGTATCTGCTTTATTTTCTGAAAATATATATATATATATATATATATATATATATATATATATATATATATATATATATATATATACTTGTTTTCCTGCCTTTTAGGCTAATATAGTCCAGTTTTCAGGTTAGTGCTGAATTCAGGGCTGTGTTAAAGATCTCTGTTTGTGCCCATACCTTACTTGGATAGAAGGAAGTTTCTCTGTTCACCTGTCAGAGAGGGGAACTTTGAGCAGCCTATCTGTCCCTGGAGGAGTGGTTTCAGGTCAGAAAGTAGTAGTTTATTGGCCATTTTGGGCTAATTTCTATCTCTTTCATTTCCCTGCTATAAAAACCACATTTGCCCTGTTTTGCTCGCCGGGTAGCTGGGTATAAATATTCCCGACTCCATAAAGTCTCCTCTTCAATTTTTCCCTTGGAACTAGACAAGCTTTCAACTTAAGCACTTAAGCCATTTATTTCTCAGCCTAGCACTTGCTCAAAACTCATAGCAAGCACTCATAAACCCGAGCACTACAGAAGGACAAGGCTCTCTGTTCGACCTTACCAGCCATTCAGTAAAACCATTTACTGTGCCTATCCAGGCATGTCCAAAGGGCAGTTTAAGGTGTACTCTCCAGTCCAACTGGTGAATCTGGGCATTTTGAGGCAATGTAACAGCTGCTTCATGTACACAGACAACCCTGTCCTCCTACCACCAAACACTAATACATGCGAGAGATGCAATTATACAGCCAAACTGGAGGCTAAGCTCTCTCAACCCAAGACTGGATCAGACAGTCAAGAGGAGAAGGGAGATACTGGCATCACACCACCAGTCTCATATAGACCCATTAACCAAGCACCGGTTCAAAACACATGTAAATACATGAAAACATACTTGAAGGCTTTAAATAAAAATCTGCAAAAGCAACAGAGCCCTCCAAAGCAGACATCCAAGCAACCTCCACCCCCCCAACACAAACCATGAAACACATACTTCACAAAACCAGTGTGCCACGCAATCACAGCCCTCAAGGCAAAATAACATACCCAACATACTAGTAATAGGTGACTATAGTCAGGCACACTGACGTCCAACTCACTAGGCTGAATAAGGAGAAAGTTACTGTTAGCTACCTGTCAGGTGCCAGGATCCGCCACATAACACAAGTACTCAGGTCACTCCAGAACAAGTACAAATATGACTCTGTCATTGTCCATGTTGGTGTGAATGACCTGAGCCGTACCTCCCTGGACTACATGAAGAGAGACATGGAAGAGCTCTCTGATCATGTAGCCCAGGCCGGTATGACCCTGACCCTGAGTAGCATCCTGCCCTCACCAAGAATGATACCACGGTATAAAGAAAAAAAATATCAATTTGAACAATTGGCTAAGTTTCTGGTGTCATTCAAAGAGGATCCAGTGTCTGTCTGCCTGGGATGACATGCTTGACAAGCCATGCTGCTTCACTAGAGACGGCTTACACCTGTCACTCTTAGGCTTTCGAATACTGGCCAAGGCTCTTGCCACCCCCATATTGACTTTTTTAGGCAAGGCTCAAAAGACAAACCCACCGCCGTAAATAGCACAAGTAACAAAAGCCTGAGGGTAATATTAATCTATGCCAGAAGTCTAAACCTCACAATGCACGCACTCAAGGCACTCCTCAGTATGGAGAAAATCAATATATGTGCAGTAACAGAAGCCTGGTTTAAGGCTCCAGAGAGCACCCCAGCACTACCAGGCTACAACTCATACCATACATTTCGGCCACAGAACCTGGACCGAAATACAAAAGGCAGGGGAGTATCCATATTCGTCAAGGATACCCACACCTCCAGGTTAGTGGCACAGCACGATGCTTAGGAGATTATCCACGTGCAACTAACAACGGGCAAAACTGCAATTCAAATTGTAGCTTGCTACAGATCACCCACCATGTCCCAGGACACCCATTCCGCATTTCTGGAAACACTGGGTAACATAAAGGTCATACCAAACACCCTAATATCGGGTGATTTCAACTACCCAAACATTAACTGGGAGAAATACTCAAGTACCAACTCCCTTGCCCAGCATTTCCTAGAATTTATAAACTCAAACGCCCTGGAACAACTGATCAACACTCCCACCAGAGGTGACAACATATTGGACCTGATCATCACCAACATGGGCGACCGGTGTTCCACACCGGAGGTCAACCCCTCGCTGGTTAGATCTGACCATAAAAAATTACTCTGGATATCCACATTCCGCCCCCACCCCCGGACAAGGAAACCACCATGAAAAACTTTTCAAAAGCAGACTTCACGTTACTTAAGACGGAGGTGGAAAGTTTCAAAGCCCCCATGCTAAAGGATAACACTGTCCAAGCTGCAAAATCCTTTACTAATGCATTCTGCGGGCACTTACAAGAATGCATGGATCGTGCTATCCCAAGCAAAACCAAGACTCACTCCTCCAAGAAAAGGAAACCAGTCTGTTGGACCCCTGCCATAAACAAGCTATACAATAGAAGGAGGAAACTAGTACAGAAAAGAGTAAAATCCCTAGAAGGGAAGGGCATCCCTGATAAGTATCAGCATGAAACTACAATCCCTCATAAAGTTGTCCAAGGCAAGCTTTGAAAGAAAACTTGCCAAGGACTCCAAAGATTAACCACAAAGCATTCTTTAGGTATGTCAAGAATCTAAGTGGCAATGCTCAGATCTGCTCGGAGTTAGTGCAGAATGGCACAAAATACACAGAACCAACCAATATTGCCAACATCCTGGCAGACAGGTTCAGTGCAAACTTCACCCCCCTCCCACCCCTAAAAGGGCCCATAACCATACCAGAAGAATATAGAGCCCCTGAAATCACAGACACTCAGGTTAAAATAGCCCTCTAGAAGCCAAAATCACAATATCAGTGGGACCGGACGGTGTCCCAGGCTGTGTCCTACACGAGCTCAAAGACGAATTAACCCCTCACCTAAACACACTGTTCAAACTCAGCCTCTCCACAGGCTATGTACCCATAGAGTGGTGCACAGCAACAGTTATTCCGCTCCACAAAGGTGGAGCCACAACAGACCCCGGGAACTATCGCCTTATAAGCCTGACTGAGCATCATCTTGGAACTCATTAACAAAGACATTGGGAACCTCCAAACACTTGACCCTACCCAGTTCGGCTTTGTTAAGGGCAGATCATGCCTCTTAAACCTGGTGGACTTCTTTGAGACCGTTACCAAGGCTATAGATGAGGGAAAGGTGGTACACACAGCCTACGTAGACCTTGCAAAGGCCTTCAACACCATTCCCCATTCTGGAATTATAGACACGCTCACCAGCCTGAACATAAACCCCTATGTCACAAGATGGGTTGCCAATTGGCTCACGGACAGAAACCACATGGTGAGAGTTGCGGGAGCTAGATCTGACTCTAAACCGGTTACAAGTGGCGTTCCCCAAGGCTCAGTCCTAGGACCCTTCCTGTTCAGCATATACTTCTCAGAGGTACAGGCAAGCACAGGAGGACTATGGCTGATCAAGTTCACAGACGACTGCAAACTAGGAGCTATAATTGACTCTCCGGCTGACACAGACTTCCTCCAAAAGGGTCTCACTGAGATGGATACCTGGTGTCAAAATCATGGCCTCAAGCTAAATGCCAAAAAGTGCATAGTCATCCCCTTTGGAAAAAAACTAAGTACCCACAAACTACCACATAGGTGGTAGTCCCCTAAATACTGAAGACGTAATAAGGGATCTGGGGACCGAAGTAGATAGTAAACTCTCCTTTGATAATCACATTGCCAAAGTTGTTAGAAAATCCTTCTACGTGGCCCACCTTATCACAAAAGGGTTTGCATCCAGATCAAAAGAGGTCATTGTGCCCTTCTTCTCATCGCTCATTGGACTCATCATAGAGTACAACGCCCCATTTGGGATGTATCTTACAAGACACCTGCAGCAGGTGGAAAGACCACAGAAGTACCTCACCAAGAGGATCACTGGCCTCAAACAGATGCCCTATGCAGCTCCACTGAAGAAACTCCAGCTGTATTCAGTTGCATACCGCCTACTCAGAGATGAACTCTGCCTGACATACAAGGCCATGTCCAACCCAGAACTGATGGACATGCTCCACCCAAAGAAAAGCTTATCCCCTCGAGCCACATGCTCTAGGGATCTAAACCTCACCACAACAATAAATAGGACCTGCTGGAGGGATAGATTCCTGTCACAGAGACTTCCCATGCTTAGGAACAAGATTCCAGTCTACATTAGGCAGAGCTCCTCGCTAAAACTCTTCAAGAGAAACCTTGCCGAGTGGATGGGAAGCAGAAAGTTTACCCCCGGGGATCACTTCAGTGTCTCTGCTGGACAGAGGCATAGGGAACTAATCTAACGGGGCGGCGAAAGCCAACACATTCTGGCTAGGTTTATAAATGCCTTCGGGCAGATAGCCTAGTACCTACCTATGAACCTGTCAACCTAAATGAAGAAAGACAGTCAAGTCTTTGACAAGTTTGGGAAGAATGATTGACTTTAACATATTAGCTTTAAGAGCAATTAACTGCCAGACATACATGGCAAAATGTTTCATTTCCATCTTTACTGGCATGCAACAGTCTAGTTCTTGCCTACATAGTTAAGTCACTAAATCCAGTTTGTTAAATACGGTCCATTCTGACTCCCAAGTTACTAAGAAGTGAGTAAAATATACATATGATGCCGTGTATGCCATATGTGTAGCATCTGCTACAGACAGTGATACTCAGAAATGCCTGTGTCAGAATGCAAAATCTTCCAGAAGCTGTTAAAGCCCGATGTTAAATGCTACTTTTGAGAAGAACTTAATTTTAGGAGCTTTCTCTGCTGAGGAAACATTAGGAGTGAAGGAAGATTGATGCAGGGGCTCAAACAACTCTTTTATCTCCTGTTACTAAGTATCAAAGAAATTAGCTTTCCAGCCTTGTGCCTTTCTTTAGAAAACCTTCTCAACAGAAGTCCTGTAAACCGCAGTTAAAGAAAAAAAAAATGACAGGGAAACTCAAAAAAAAAAAAAAAAAAAGGGGGGGGGAATGTGTCATAATGATCGTCCTCTCATAAGAAAAGTGCCTGACTGTATTTGGGTCTTATTGCCCCATTCCCATCTCACCCTGGCTGTCCATACAGGCTTGCAGGCAAACTTTCCCTGTATCTGCATCTCTGGAGGCATTGTAACATCAGATGCTTGGGTCCTGAAAATAATTCAACATTGTTACAAACTTTAGTAGGCATTTCTTCTACTTAAGTCAGAAATTCATTTGCAGCCAAAGAGCAAACCTATTTGTTTCACAAAATCCTGTCAAATACGTTGTCACAAAGATTAATGGAGCCAATTTCTTCTTCCAAAGAAGGCAAAAATATCTGTTCATGAAATTTTCTAGCACGCAGAAAGAAAGGGACATGGAGATCAATTTTCGACCTGTCCTACTTAATACCTTTCTCTTGGTTACAAAGTTCAATGTTAACCTTGCAGACTTTTTTCTCGTATTCCTCCAGGGGGCTTCTTATCCATTCTAGATCTCAAGGATGCTTATCTTAACATCTCTGTTCACAAAGTCCATTGGTGTTGTCTTAAGGTTCTTTGCTTTGTGGTTGCACTTTCAATTTGCAGTTCATCTCTTTTATCTTTCTCCACTACGGGTGTATTCTTGGCATGTTTAGCTCCAGTCATTGCCGTTTGCAGACTTAGGGGAATTCCCGTCTGTCCTTACATGTACAGTTATCTCATTATGTCTCGTACTGTTCAGGACACTATAGCATCTTTCCACTTTTCCATTAATCTATTACCCTGTGTAGTTTTCAGGTTAAATCCTGAAAGTCTTCCATGTTAGTCTTTGTATGATGCCTTCTAAACAACACAAAAGTGCTAGCTTATGCGGACCATAGCTTCCCCAGGGTCAAAGAGTAAGTGTCTGAGATACATAGGACCCTTCAGTAATGGAAACAATTCATACAGGGTCCAAGGACATGAATGACAGTCTGGTAGTAAGCCTTTCAAGAACATCAAAAAATGCCCCTGATGCTTTTCCCTACTGTTCCTCTCTGGTGGTATTCTGGAAAAAGTTGTCCTTCTAGGTATAGTAGTGGTAACGGGCAATTCTGTAAGGAATGCCCTAACCATAGTTTACTTTATCCAATTCATAAAACTTTTCCCCAAAAGAACACTGTCCAACATCCCACCCATCAAAGGAATTAAATAGTACAGGTGGAAATCTCAATATCCAGGAGGTCCCATTAGCACAAAGTGGACAAGTCTACTACTACTAATTTTTTTTTTTGCTTCAAAATACAACTCAGGATCTCTGGTCCATCAGTTTTCTCTGTGGCCTAACCCACTTTATGCCAAAAAAAAGCAGTGTAAGCAGTCCTTCCTTGTTTAGCTAGGGTGGTTTAGGTGTGCTGTCTGGACCTTAAAGATGACAACTTGGTCATAAAGTAGCTCAGGAGTCAAGAGATTATTTACACTTAATGCTGAAGACAGCAGTTCAATCTCATCACAGTTTGTGTTTCACAGTGGTCACAGCTGACCAAAGAGTGTAGGAAACCAAGGTGTCCCCCACTTTGACATTTGGTTCCTAGCTGTTCCAACCCAACAACCGCTGCCAGTATAAACATGGGTCCCAACCAGGCTGTACCACCTGCTGGGAACCACCTTAAAGACTCCAAGTTGTAGGTGATAGCTCCCAACCCAACATATATTCCTTGGATGCATTTTGGACACCAGTCAGGACACAGTATTTCTAGACCATATAAAGGTGCAAACCTCCAAATCTTAATCAAGCAGTTACTTGCCAAGTCAGGAAGCCATTTCTTGCCATAACATTGCGTTAACTTGGACACAGGGTAGCCACTTTACCAGTGCAGCAGTATGTAAAACCACTCTTAAGGTGTGTCATGTCTGCAGTGGTGTATCTTGTCTCCATATACATGGACAAACTTTTTATTAGACTGCAGCCTCTGCATATCGTGGCTACAGATGCTGTCCCCCCTAGGATGAGTGAGTGGCAGTATTTGGGCAGGACAGAGCAGAGGTCCATGCTAACAAATCAGGTTGTCTGAGTAGTTGCTGATCTGAATATGTAAATGTAGACTTCTGTTGCTTTCTTCATGGGTCACACTGAGGAGCTTTATGTTGTAATCTGTAAGAAAAATAGTAACTGCTTGGACACCCATTGTGAAACATAAGCAAAAGTTTCAACAGCTAACTCCACAGATTTTTTTCTTCTTTCTCCTTTCTTTTAAGTGCCCTTCCCTTCAGTGAAGGATGTGGACAGCTGTAGTCTGCACAGGAGATAATGTTGTGCTATAAGCTATGAGTTTGACTGGGGTAAACAGATTTCTTACCAACTACAAAATCAGCAGAAAGCCTAGTTTTTATTTTTGAGCAAACCACGTCTAAAAAAACACAAATTACTAAAATAAGTGATAAAGTTTGTGAATGAAGGGGTAGAGGTCGCTTTTTGGCATATTGGAGGTAATCCAGAATCAGATAGAGAATCAAGTTGCTGTGTGTAGTAAAATAAACGTTTATAAAATTACCTTTGTCAGAAGTGATAGAATATGTAATGTGAAGACCAAGAAGGCTGGCACTTTTATGTTGCATAATTTATTTCGGTGGGGGAGACAGTGTGACTGCTTTGTTCATTCTCCCATTATTGCTGTATATGTGGTCTACATTCTGAAGTCTGTATTTGGTCTCAAATATATCACAGAACAGTACATAGTGTTCAACAGTAGCTGTTTGCTGTGGTCCAGTCTCTCAATTTGTGGTAGACTTGCCCTTTAACCCAGTTTAAGAGATGTTATCAGGTTACTCATTTATTGCAGGTTAGCAAGTTACTCTGTCCACCTCACTCTAAATGGCTTGCCAGTAAAAGAATGACAAGGGAAGTAGATGGATTAGACAGCATAAATGAGGTAAACATTGACAGTATTTCACAGTAGTACATTTAATTAGAATTAGTTATCCATTAGTAATATAAACTTCTAGTTGATGTTCTTAATGGTAATTCTAAGGATACAAACTCATCTTTAATGTTAAACTAGCAAAAGTGAAATGTAGTAATTCATGTGAAAAAAATAAACTAGTGGTATTGGGATAGCTGTCTGCAATGCTGCATAGCTTTGTATGTTCTGGCCTTTCTCCAGCTGCAGTCTTTGATCTTAGTGTCTGCAGCATTTGCTGCAGATTTGTTTCCAACTTGCATAAGTGTGCCCTAGCTGCTCCTGTTATTGGCATTACGTCATGTAAGACCGTATCAGCTCATACTTCTGTGTTCTTTTTGACTATTTCAGCTTTATTATAGAGGTTGAATCCTTAATTCTTTTATAAAAAGAAGCAAAGCATACAAACAGTTAAATTCCACAGTAAAATAAATGTGTAGCATGTATGTGAAATATTATTTGATATGGAAGTTCTTGGAGTAAAATCAGTTGAGATATAATGCATAAATAATTGCGGCAAGCTGAACTCCAGCATAGAATGCCATTAATCACCAAAGTTATTGATAAAACAGTAACTAAATGCATTACTGCTAATAAGAAAGCAAAGCAGTCTAAGAAGCTGGTAGTGTGAAAAAAAAGGCTACAAAATAAGTGCATCCTTTCACCGTCACAGTCTAAATAAAATAAAATATCAAATTATCTTGGCAAACCCTGGAAGAAAGTCCAGCAAGTTCACATTTTTTCCAAGAGTACAAAAGTCCACAAAGACATTGAGGTGATAGGAAAATAGTTGCAAATCCTTGCAAGTCCATTCCAAGCTATTGGACCGACACCATACAAACCAAAAGGAGGATGCCAAAAACAGCATTCTATGAACACAACAAACTTCCTAGCTAAGGAGTTTACATCAGTGGCATGCACAGTCTCTACGAAGTGAAGTTCAGTGGAGCAGTCACATGCAGGTTCACTGTTAAGGAGCAGCATTTTGCCTGTTAACCAGTTTGATGTCTGGGTTGCACATATATGTAGTTCTTAATCATGGCTAAATCTTCATGTAAAGATGTGAAAACTTTTAGATAGAAGTTATGTACTGCATCTGGGCCCTAGGGTTTTCCATTTAGGAGCTTTTCTTAATTTTGTTTCAATTTCTGTGGCTGTTACATAATCCCATTTCATATCCTGTACATTTGAACTGTTTGTTTTACTATTTCTATCCTTTCAGCACCTTTATTATGCTTCCACGGATCTTCATAGATTAGTCCAAAATATATCTATTCCTTCCCTGTTTTATGGTGGTGTTTCTATTGCTTTTGCTTTGTTTCCCAGTTCTCTATAAAACTTTTTTGGGTCATCAGTGAATTGCTTTTTTTGTACTTTTTCTTTATATTTATCTGCATATCTTCTAAGTTTTTTTTCTGCCTGTACTGATATTTTTAGTTGTTATAGTGTATAATAAATCCTGGTTTGTTCTGATACTACATGTTGCTTTTATCACATCTAAGTATGTTGTTGTTCCATCTTCTGTACTCTTCTAACAGCGCGCTTGTCTTAATTGCTTTATATTTTTCTCTATTCGATACTTCCATGACGGCATTCAATTTTTTCCTTTCCTTTTCCTTATTGCCGTGTGTTTTTGAGGTAAGACTTTTATCTGTTATTAATTTGGCTGCATAGTAATAAAGCTTATTGATGGTGCAGCTGTAGCGTTGTTGCCTCACAGCAAGAGGTTCTCCCGTTCGATTCTCGTCTGGAGTGCGGGGAGTGCCTTCTGTTTGGAGTCTGCATGTCCTCCCTGCGGTTGGATGGGCGTTTGAAAGACATGCGTAAATGGGCTTGCTTTCGTTGAAGGTTGAACATCGAGCTGGCACCTCGGCATTCATGAAAAATCTACTGCCAATCATTAGCGGACCGGAGTTCCGCTGTGGCTACCCCTAACCGGGTAAAGCCGAAAGACAAACAACAACTTCCGTTGTATCATGTGAATTTCTTTTGATACTTTTGATGAATGTGTTCATTTGAATTATCAGATTTCTAACATTTTGGTTCTTATTGACTTTCTGTAATCAATTTCTTTCATTGATCTTAATATATATTTATCCCATCTCTGTTAATCAAGCAACTCTTTCGTCAGATTATTTCTGCTAAACTAAGGGCACATTTTTTTTCTGTTTCATGTGGACATTCTACAGAAAGTTCCAGAACATCTTCCAGTGACATTTTCTCTTCAGCTGCATCCTCTGTCATCCATTTCTGTTTCATATGGGAACTCATTGGCCTATCACTCCATAACATTGACAGCATTAGAGTTGCCATTGTTTCCTGCTCTTTTTCTCGCTATGCAACTCCAGCTGAACTTTTGTATTGATTTCCTGCTGAAGGCTGCAGAGCATCTTTATGTGGCAAGTGATCAGATGCTTCCTGTTTCTCCTTAATAAGGGTAATCATTGTTCCATGATGCTGTGGCATTACTTGAGTTGGAATTTCTCTGCTGAATCCTTCCCTTCATAGGTAATGCATAGCTTCATTTTCCATTTCTTTTAACTTCTTCATTACTGGTCCTCCTTTCTACTCCCCCTCCCCCCTTCGTTTTCTTATTTTTCTGTCTATATTTCTCTTCAGATATCTGTGGAGCTACTTTTTTGTATTTATTAGTTTGTCTTTTTCCTTTGCATAACTGTTTTACCATATCAGATCTCTTTCTTTACCATGTCCATGATGTTCTTCGTGTTTCACTGTTGCAGTCATTACATTTGGGGTAATCTGATGGCAGGTTGCCCTCAGTCAGCCTGATTAACAAAGTCTTGGGTCCTGTGTTGGTTGCTGTCCCTTCTTCCTTGACATCAGGTCGCCAGGGGTATAAAACATGCATCCAACGCCATTACATCAGTCTTTCTTGCCGTGCGGTGTCTGAAGCAGAAGCAGTTCGCAAGTGCCGGTCGGCCGACTCCTGAAATTTTCATTTTCGAGTTTCAGAACCGAAGTCTTCAACTTAAAGCTAAGTACCCTGTTGGGGAAACTTTTTCTTGCTCCTTACCGATGTCATTAAAAGCTAATAATTACATTACTTGTGGAAAGCAAATACTTCACAAAGATTTCCATTCGTACTGTATTCCCTGCCTAGGCCCTGACCATGACGTACCTTGCTCTCGGTTTTGTGCTTTATTTAATCAGTGCACTATCCGTCGGTACATTTTTGCCTCTAAATATTTCGGTTCTCGGTTTAATTATCCAGAAATGTTGTCGGTTAGCCATCCGACTACCGGGATTTTGAAAAAAGACAAAGATAAAGACAGAGACAGGCAGCCGAGGTCCAAAACTGCCGATGACGCTTCTCCTAAGCCAGTTGCCAGCTCGCCGGTACTCAGTGAGGTGCTTTTGCAGCCCCTGATACCCTCTACTTCTGATTCGCAGGCCTCTACTGAGACCCATTCGGAGTCCGGTATGCCGCAAGAGGCTTCAACTATGGAACCCGTGGATGTCTCTACCTTGGATGGGTCCTGAGCCTCTGTGCAGGCACTGGCTTTTGAGGGTGTATTCAGGCCTGCAGACTTGCATATTGATTAGACTCAACCTTCATTACTAAGGCCTAAATCTCGATCTGGTCTAAAAAACCGACGCCCAAGCCACATGTTCAGGCCCCTTTGCTTAAACAACTGATCAAAATGGCTGAAGATCTAATTACTCTAATCAGGGGTAGTCATCCCCCCCCCCCCCCAGAGGCCTAGGGCTGAGCTTGATTATGAATCTTCTGATCAGGTTTCTGTTTCCTCTGATTCTTCTAATGACATGGATTTGTCCATACCTACTTATGAGGATTCTGATGCAAAGGATTCCATTCCCTCGGCTTCCCCTCCTGAGGATTTTTCTTTTGGGGAAACTTTACATACCTTAAGGGAGCATTTCCACTGGGAAAGTCAGGAATTTTCTGATTCAAAAAAGAGGCTTAGGGATTTCCTTCTACCTCAGCATAGGCCCTTGGCTATACCTCCTGTACTAGACATTGTTGATGTGTTTTTGGAATTGAGTATGGCCCCTGATTCCCTGCCCTCCCGCTCCTAGTAAACCTGACAGATACTACAGGGTTCCTGAGTCCCACAAGTTCCTTTTCAAAAGCCCTGTTGCAGATCCCAAAACTATTTCTCAGGGGCCCAAGGGCATTAAGGCTTCTACTGCCAAAAATCCTACCTGTTCTGATAGAGACTTCAGGGCGCTGGATAGATGGGGTAAGAAGATTTATACTTCTGCAACCTTTGGCAGTCAGGGCTTTAAACTGCCTATTTCATATGTTAAAGAATCAACAGCATATTATTGGACTGCTTAAACAGAAAATGATGTTGTTTGCTGACTGTGTGGAAAATAAAGATTTACAGGATTTATTGCATTCTGCTGAACAAGTTGGAAAACATACTTTGCAATGTGGTTTTGATTCTTTAGAGGCCTCCTGCAGGGCTGCTGTTACTATGTCTGTACTTAGAAGGCATGCTTGGCATAAGGAGCAATCTTTACCTGATCATGGTAAAGCAAAATTGTTGGATGCTCCTTTAAATCAGGACGGTCTGTTTGGCAATAAGGCTGAAGAAGTTCTAAAAAAGATGGAAGATAAAGCTAAATCTATGCAAACTGTTAAAGATTTCTTACAAGGGCAATCTCCAAGATTTAGTAGGCGCTGACCTACTAAGAATTGGTCTTTTCAAGCTCCTTCCAGATCCTCTCAAGCCAAACCCCCCAGACACACCAAAAGCACCAGGTTTCAGTCCCATGGTACTCTCAGAACTAAGCAATGGGGGGCCTCCACTTCCAAATCTGGAAGTAAGAAGACACTCCCCTATGGTAAACAGTCTCAATGACTTCCTTTTAAAATTACCAAGTACTTGCCTTTTAGCCGCCCCTTTGGGGGGAAAGATTGCTGTTCATGCAAAGAACGGGGCGCCCATATGACAAATGGGGTTTAAATATAGTGTCCCAGGGATACAGATTTCATTTCTACATGTTGCCAACACCAAACGGGTGGCCAGACCTGCCCCCAAATCAGTGGGCAGAGGCTCAAAAACAAGTACTTTCCCTCTTAAACATGGGGGCTATTCATCCAGTACCCGAAGGGGAAAAGGGACAAGGTTTCTATTCCAGACTCTTTCTGGTACCCAGAAAAGACAACTCATGGCGTCCATTTCTGGACCCGTCTACTCTAAACACCTTTCTGGACATTCCAAAATTCAAGATGCTGACTCTTCAGCAGATGTTCATCGTGTTTCACTGTTGCAGTCATTACATTTGGGTAATCCTGCTGGCAGGTTGCCCTCAGTCAGCCTGAATTCCAAAGTCCTGGGTCCTGCGTCGGTTGCTGTCGTCAGGGGTGTAAAAGATGCAGCTGACGCCATTTTCTTCAGTCTTTCTTGCCGCGCGGTGCCCAAAGCAGAAGCAGTTAGTAAGTGCCGGTCGGCCAACTCCTGAGATTTTCGTGTTCGAGTTTCAGATCCGAAGTCTTCATTAAAAACCAAGTACCCGCTAGAAACTTTTATCTTGCTCCAGACCGATGTCAGAAAAAGTTAATTGTATTTCTTTTGGGAAACAAATACCTCATAAGGACTTTCATTCTTACTGTATTCCTTGCCTAGGCCTTGACCACGATGTTTCAAGTTGTCGGTTTTGTGCTAGATTTAACCAAACGCACTATTAAGCGTCTGTACGATTTTGCACTAAGCTATTTTGGTCGCAGATTTAATTATACAATATCGTTGGATAGCCATCCGACTACTGGAGTTCACAAAAAGCGCAAAGAAAAAGACAGGCAACCGAGGTCCAAAACTGACAACGAAGCTTCTCCTGAGCCAGTCGCCGGTTTGCCGGTTCTCAGTGAGGCGCTTTCGCAGCCCGCTACTTTAGAGTCGCAGGCCGCTACTGACTCCCACGTGGAGTTGGTCAGGCCGCCGGAAACTCAAGGTATTGGAACCTTGGACACTATTCCCTCAGATGGGTCCAGAGCCGCTGAGCAGGCATCGGCTTCTGAGGGTATTTTCAGACCTAAACAATTATACATTAAACCAACTACAGCTTCAAAGGCAAAGACTAAAGCTCCTTTAAAGGCAAAGAAACAAGTTCACCAGCCACATGGACGGGCCTCCATGCCCAAAATACAGATGCTCAAAATGGCCGAAGACTTAATTACCTTGATCAGGGGTTCCCATCCCCCTCCTGATAAGAGGCATAGGCAAGGGACAGACTATGAATCTTCAGATCAGGTTTCCATTTCCTCTGATTCCTCTTCTGATCAGGAATATTTTCTCCCCCCCCATGAGGATTCTGATGCTGAAGAATCTATTCCTTCAGCTTCTCCTCCTGAGGACTATTCCTTTGGGGAAACCTTGCATACCATGAGGGAGCATTTCCACTGGGTGAGCCAAGATTTTTCAGAATCTAAGAAGAAGGCTCGGGGACTTCCTTCTACTACCTCAACACAGGCCTCTAGCTATTCCACCTGTGTTAAGACATTGTAGATGATGTATTTTCAGAGTCTAGTCTGACCCCTGACTCCTTACCACCAGCTCCTGTTAAGCCTGACAGATACTACAGGGTTCCTGACTCTCATAAATTCCTTTTCAAAAACCCTGCTGCAGACCCAGAAACTATTTCTCAGGGTCCCAAAGGTGTTAAGGCATCCACTGCAAAAAACCCTACCCCCTCTGACAGAGATTCTAGGGCACTGGATAGATGGGGAAAAAAGATTTACACATCTGCTACCTTGGCTATAAGGGCCTTAAACTGCCAGTTTCATATGCTCAAATATCAGCAATATGTCATGACCCTGCTTAAACAGAAAATGTTGGTAAATTCTGAATGTGCAGAAAACAAAGAATTGCAGTATTTATTGCATGCAGCTGAACAATTTGGAAAGTATACTTTGCAATGTGGTTTTGATTCTCTGGAGGCCTCCTGCAGGGCTGCAGTTAGGGATTCTGTAATTAGAAGGCATGCTTGGTTAAAGGAACAAAATCTGCCGGATCATGTCAAAGCTAAATTATTAGATGCACCATTACAGCATGATACCTTGTTTGGTGTTAAGGACAAAGAGGTGTTAAAGAAAATGGAGGACAAAGCTAAATCTATGCAAATGGTCAAAGATTTCTTACAAGTACAGCCACCTAGATTTAGCAGACATTGGCCTACAAAGAATTGGTCCTTTCCAGTGTCAGACAGACCTCAAAGCGGCAGATCCTGATGCCCTAGAGGCAGATCCCAGCCGCAAGGTTCGTACAGGTCTAAGCAATGGGGTGCTTCTACCTCCAAAAGTGGAGAAGACAGCACCCTTAGGGGGAAAATTAACACTTTTTTCTCAAAATTGGCACATTATAACCCAGGACAAATGGGTTCTAGACATAGTGTCACAAGGCTACAAGTTTCACTTCCATACCCTGCCAAGGGCAAACGGTCAGCCAGACCTGCCAAAAAATCAATGGGCAGAGGCTCAAAAACAAGTCTCATCCCTCATGGACATGGGGGCTATTCAACAAGTGCCACAGCAAGAACAGGGACAAGGATTTGGATTTTACTCCAGACTGTTCTTGGTACCCAGAAAAGACAAAGCATGGAGACCAATACTGGACCTGTCTATTCTAAACACTTTTGTGGATATACCAAAATTCAAGATGTTGACCTTGCAGCAGCTTCTGCCCATGCTGGGCACAAAGGCTTGGCTCGTCACTTTAGACCTAAAAGAGGCATACCTGCATGTCCCAATTAGACAGTCATGCAGAAGATACCTCAGATTCAAGGCTGGTTCAAAACATTACCAATTCTCTGCACTGCCCTTTGGCTTATCTACTGCACCCAGGGTTTTCACAAAGTGCCTGGCACCAGTAATTGCTTTCTGCAGACAAAGAGGAATACAAATATATCCTTATTGGGTGACTGCCTCATTCAAGCAGAGAACAAGGACATTCTTCTACAGCATCTGGCGTTTGTGAAAAGACTTTTAACATGCCTAGGGCACACAGTCAATGAAAAGAAATCAAAACGAGTACCCTCTCAAGAGATAATATTCCTGGGTGCAAGCTTACATACAACTGCCCAGATGGCTTATCTCACGCCAGACAAACAAAGGCAACTGACTACCTATTTCAAGGAAATGGCAACAAAGGCCCAGTTATCTGCAAGAAAAATTCTGCAGGCTTTGGGCTTCATGGCATCCTGCATTCTACTAATTCCATATGCAAGACTGCATATGAGGAAACGTCAATGGTACCTAAAAAGTCTGGACACAACATTGCCACAGCCTGGAACCTGTGATTACTCTTATTCCCTGCCTGCAACAGAAGTTTTGATGGTGGGCAAAGGCTTGTCACCAAAACAAGGGACAGCCATTCTCACTACCCTTAGCCAGGGAGAACCTAACAATGGATGCATCAGATTATGCTTGGGGGGCCCACATGGCAGGAAAAGGCATTCAGGGCACCTGGTCCACAAATCAAATGCATCTACATATCAATCAAAAAGAGATGCTAGCTGTTCAAAATGCCCTGACGGCCTTCAAGGACGTAATTCAGCCGGGACAACTACTGATAAAGACAGACAATACCACGGTCATGTGGTACATTAACAAGCAGGGGGGGCACGCATTCTTACCCCCTTTGCAGACCAGCCATGGTTGTATGGGACACAGCATTGACTTACCAAGTTCATCTGCAGGCACAATTCCTGCCAGGAAAGGACAATACTCTGGCAGACGAACTAAGCAGAAACCTCATGGATCCCCATGAGTGGTACCGGGATCCAGAAGTCTTCAGCATGATAAAGAAATGGGGACGCCCGGACATAGATCTATTTGCCTCTCCTCACAACTGCCATCTAAAAAGATTCTTCACAAGTACTTATCACAGACAAGCATGGTAAGTGGACGCCTTATCTTTCAACTGGAAAAGCCTATCAGTATATGCCTTTCCCCCACTGCCTCTCCTCCCCAAGGTACTTCTAAAGGTGAGACAGGAGAAACCAAAAATGATTCTAATTGCCCCAGACTGGCCCTGCCAGTACTGGTATCCGATCTTAAGGAACTTGTCTCAATGCCCAGCCTGGACCTTACCTCAAATACCTCATCTACTGTCCCAACAAAACAATCAAATTCTGCACAGCCAACTCAGGACTCTAAACCTGGCAGCTAGGCGGATAATGTAGCCATACAAAGCACACCTCTCTGTAAAGCTGTGATGGATGTAATTTTGGAAGCCAGAAGGCCTAGTACTAGAAAATCCTATGCTGGAAAATGGAAGAGATTTTGTGCTTGGAACCAAGCTCAAGGAACTGACAGCTGTACCAAATATTCCTCAGATTTTGCAATACTTAACTGAGATGCTGGACAAAGGCCTATCTTTTTCATCAATTAAAATTCATGCCTCTGCCATTTCGGCTCATTACAATATCTGCTTTTACTGTATTTATCTGCTTTTACTGTATTTGTGTTTCTTTCTACTTTATTTTGCTTTTGCGTCATCTTAAAAGTACTCAATTGTATTTATTACTGCTTGGTGTAACTCATTCTAAGTCTTTTGGATTAAGCACTTGGGCTTCAGACCAGTTGTTTTACATTAGGACGGTTTGTGACCTGCACTGTGGTGGCAGGACAGGTAGCTTACATCCTTCTAAGTTGGGAACTGCTGATTGAGGGCTCACTGTCTGTTATTTTAAAAGTGTATTAGTTCTGGTTTAAGCACTTGGGCTTCAGGCCAGTTATTTTACATTAAGAAGGTTTGTGGTCTGCACTCTTGTGGGAGGAGAGGCTGGACTCTGCCCTTCTGAGCTGGGAATTTCTGGTTAAAGGCTTATAGTGCCTGCATATTTGAAATGTTTCTTACTGAAATTGGTACACCTTGTTTGCTGCAGCATAGACTAGATCCAGGCCTGCTGAATCTAGCTTTGTTTATATGCTTGTTGTTTGTTTGCTTGCTATTTCCCTGAAACGCTAATTCCACCTAAAATGCGGCTTGTCAGCGCTTCTGTGGATCCCTAGTGATATCTGCATTGCTTACTGTACTTATTTCCTTGTTTCACTTGAAAGAAAGTTACTGTTTGTCATTTTTGCATTTAAGTTACCTGTAACACATTGCATTTAAGTTACCTGGCACTTGCTCACTAAAGCAATTGTATAAGTCAGCACTAAAAAATTAACAGCACTACACCCTCACAAACTCCCCTTGAGTACCTTGTTCCCCATTAGCCCTTTTTTTTCAATTATAAAGGAATTCCGAATACTATTCTAGCATGTCCAAAGGTCAGTTGTCAATCTCCTCTCCGGTCCTGCTGGTGAATCTGGGAATCTTGAGGCAATGTTACAACTACCTCATGTACACAGACAACCCTCTCCTCCTCCCAACAAATTCCAACACATGTGAGAAATGCAACCATATAGCCAAATTGGAGGCTAAGTTCTCTCAACTCAGTACTGGCGTAACCAGTCAGGAGGAGAAGGAAACCACACTCACTACAATTCCAGTCTCACATAGACCTACCACGACAGCAAACCAAACACATAAACACACAAAAACATACTCGGAGGCTCTAAATAAAAATCTGCCTAAGCAGCAGAGACCTCCAAAGCAGACACCCAAGCAACCGCTACCCCAAAACAAAACACGTGCAACACATAGCTCACAAAGCCAGTGTGCCGAACAGTCACAGACCTTAAGGGTAAACAACACACCTGATACACTTGTAATTGGTGACTCTATTGTCAGGCACACTGACGTCCCGCTCACCAGGCTGAGCAAGGAGAAGGTCAAGGTGAGCTGCCTGTCGGGCGCTAGGATCCGCCACACAACACAAGCACTCAGGTCACTCCAAGGCAAGTACAAATGTGACTCAGTCATTGTCCATGCTGGTGTGAATGACCTGAGACGTACCTCCCTGGACTACATGAAAAGAGACATAGAGGAGCTCTCTGAGCATGTAGCCCAGGCTGGTATGACCCTGACCTTGAGTAGCATCTTACTCTCACCAAGAATGATGCCACAATATGAAGACAAGATGATCAATTTCAACAATTGGCTTAAGTATTGGCGTCATTCAAAGGGGATCCAATGCCTGAACGCCTGGGATGACATGCTCGACAAGCCACGATGCTTCGCTAGGGACGGCTTGCACCTGTCACCCCTGGGATTTCGAGTATTGGCAAAGGCTGTTGCCACCCCCATAGTGCCTTTTTTAGGCAAGGCTCAAAAGACAAACCCCCACCTCCATAGGTATCACAAGGGATAAGAAACTAAGAGTAATGCTACTCAACGCCAGAAGTCTAAACCTCAAGATGCATGCACTCAACTCTCCTTAGCATGGAGAACATAGATATCTGTGCAGTCACAGAAACCTGGTTCAAGGCTCCCGAGAGCACCCCAGCACTACCAGATTATACCTCATACCATGCTTTTCATCCCCAAAACTTGGGCCGAACCACAAAAGGAGGGGGAGTATCAATATTCGTCAAAGATACCCACACCTCCAGGTTGGTGGCACAGCACGAAGCATCAGAGACTTTCCATGTGCAACTAACAGTGGGTAAAACTGCCTTCCAGTTTATAGCCTGCTACAGACCACCCTCCCAAACCCAGGAACCCCACTCGGCCTTCCTGAGAACACTGGAAAATATGAAGGTCTCTCCAAACACCATTATGTTGGGCGACTTCAACTACCCAAACATAGACTGGGAGCATTACTCTAGCTCCAACACCCTAGCCCAAAGGTTCCTAGAATTTATAAACTCAAATGCTATGGAACAACTTGTTACCACTCCCTCAAGAGGGGAAAACATACTGGACCTGATCATCACCAACATGGGGACTTTATGCTCCAGACCAGAAGTGTATCCCTCACTGGTAAGATCAGACCATAAACTAATCTCACTGGATATTCACATCCCGACCCCACCCCCTGCCCAGAAAACCATAGTGAAAAACTTCTCTGAAGCAAATTTCACACTCCTCAAAACCGAGGTGGAATCCTTCAAAGCCCCCGGGCCTGTGGAAAATACGGCCCAGACCGCAGAATCCTTTATAAACGCATTCTATGAACACCTTCAGGAATGTATGGATCATGCAATCCCAAATAAAACCAAGACCCAATCCTCCAAAGGCAGACATCCTGTCTGGTGGACCCCAGCCATAAACAAACTATACAATAGAAGGAGGAAGCTACTACATGATAGAGCAAAATCCCAAAAGGAAGGCATCTCTGATCAGTATTAACAAAAAACTACGGGCACTCATAAAATCGTCTAAGGCCAGCTTCGAGAGAAAAATTGCACATGACACTAAGGATAATCACAAGGCTTTCTTTAGTTATGTTAGGAACCTGGGTGGGAATTCCCAGATATGCTCAGAATTAGTCCAAAATGACAGAAAATGCACCAAACCCACAGACATTGCCAACATCCTAGCTGACAGGTTCAGCGCAAACCCCCCCTACCAATAGGGCAAATATCTATCCCAGCAGAGTGCTGCCCCCCTGACATCTCAGATGTTCAGGTAAGAGCCGCCATCTCCAAAGCAAAAAACAGAGCATCAGTGGGACCAGACGGTGTCCCGGGCTGCGTCCTACATGAACTCCAAGAAGAGCTAAACCCAAACATAAAACTACTGTTCAATCTCAGCCTTACTACAGGATATGTACCCAAAGAGTGGCGTACAGCAACAGTGGTCCCTTTCCACAAAGGTGGTGCCTCATAAGCCTGACTAGATTGGTCTGCAAAGCTATGGAAAGGATCATCATGGACCTCATAAATAAAGATATTGGGGACCTACAGACACTGGATCCTACCCAGTTCGGCTTTAAGGGCAGATCCTGCCTCTTAAACCTGGTCGATTTCTTTGAAACAGTCACCAAGGCCATTGACGAGGGGAAGGTGGTCCACACAGCCTACCTGGACCTCGCAAAAGCTTTCGATACAGTACCCCACTTGGGCATTATAGATAAGCTCACCAGCTTAAATATAAACCCCTATGTCACTAGATGGGTTGCAAACTGGCTCAAGGACAGAACCCACATGGTTAGAATTGCTGGAACCATGTCAGACTCCAAACCAGTTACATGTGGCAGCCCACAAGGCTCAGTCCTGGGACCTCTCTTGTTCGGTATATATTTCTCGGAGGTACAGGCCAACACGGAAGGACTGTGGCTGACCAAGTTCGCAGATGACTGCAAACTGGGCGCCATAATTGACTCTCCAGCCGACACAAGCATCCTCCAAAAGGGCCTCATAGAAACAGACAACTGGGGCCAGAGCCATGGCCTCAAGCTAAACGCCAAAAGGTGTATAGTCATCCCCTTTGGCAAAAACAAAGTGCCCACAAATTACCACATAGGTGGTAATCCATTAAGTACAGAAGAAGTAATTAGGGACCCAAGTTGATAGCAATCTCTCATTTGACAACCACGTGGCCAAAGTGGTTAGAAAAACATTTTATATAGCCCACCTAATCATGAAGGGATTCACATCTAGATCAGGGAGGTCATCGTGCCTTTTTACTCATCCCTCATCAGGCCCATAATTGAGTACAATGCCCTTTGGGATGTACCTTACCAGACACCTGCAGCAACTGGAAAGACCCCAAAAGTACCTCACCAAGAGGATGAAAGGGCTCAAACAGATGCCATATGCTGCCCAGTTAAAGAAACTCCAGCTCTACTCAGTGGCATACTGCCTGCTCAGAGGCGATCTGTGCCTGACGTATAAAGCCATGTCCAACCCGGAACTAATGGACATGCTGCACCTCAGAAAATCCAAATCACATCGAGCTACGCTCGAGACTTGAACCTCAGCACTGAAATAAATAGGACATGCTGGAGGGACAGATTCATAACCCAGAGGCTCCCTTCACTCTGGAATAAAATCCCAGTCCAGGTTAGGCAGAGTCCCTCATTGACTCTCTTCAAGAGGAATCTTGATGAGTGGATGGGAGATCGTAGGTTTACCCCGGGTATCACTTCTGTGTCACTGTTAGACAGAGGCACAGTATACTAACCTCGAAAAAGGGCATAGCAAAATTAATTTAAAATGGGTGGCGAAAGCCAAACACACTCTGCCTAGGCTTATAAATGCCCTAGGGTAGATAGCCTAGTATGAACCTATGAACCTAATACAGAGCCACCACTCTTTTCTCATCCTTTATTAAGGCAGTACCTCAGAGGAGCCAAAAATTTAAGGCCTCCAAGGAGATCACCAGTGCCTGCATGAGACCTCAATTATGTTTTGGAAAAACTCACCTTACCTCCTTTTGAGCCAGCTGCTACTGTAGATGTAAAGTTTTTATCTTGGAAAACAGCTCTGCTCCTAGCAATAACTTCTGCAAGACGAGTGTCAGAGCTACAGGCTGTCATGGCTGTGGAACCTTTTATAATTTTTTATCCAGACAGGGTCCTCTGAGGACAAACCCTACATTTATGCCTAAGGTGGTGTCCAGCATAGCCTTTAACCAAACTATTAATTTGCCAACTTTTTATCCAAATCCACAGAACACGGGGGAGAAAATTCTGCATTCTTTGGATGTACACAGACAACTTAGATTCTGTTTGGACAAAACTAAAGTTTTCAGAAAGACAGAACAATTACTAGTGGCATATGCTGCAGGATCACAAGGAAAGGCCATCTCCAGGCAGACTATTTCAACGTGGATAGATTACTGCATTCGTTTCTGCTACTCTCAACATGGCAAGCCAGTGCCTAAGAGCATTAGGCCACATTCAACCAGAGCTGCAGCCACTTCTGCAGCCTTTCTCAGGGGAGTACCAGCCAAAGACATTTTAGAGGCTGCTACTTGGAGTTCAGTGCACACCTTTACAAAACATTACAATCTGCCACTTTACTCTAAATCCAGAGCAGGCTTTGCCACTGCAGTTCTGCAGGGCCTCCTAGCCGCTCCTAATGTTGTTTAGCTCCAGCCCCCCAACCATAGCTTTGAGACTACCCAAATGTAATGACTGCAACAGTGAAACACAAAGAACATAGTTGTGTACACTTACCATAAATGTAGATGTTCGAGTGTATTCACTGTTGCAGTCCAGGTTTCCCTCCCGCCGTCCCCCTTATTTCTGCTGGAACTTATCTTTACTTCTCTGATCTATACAACCTATTGGTGTATTTGCTTGTAGATGAAGGTAAAGTTTATTTTGGTGCATGTATGTTTTATATGTATATATCTAGCCTACCCTTTTGGGGGCACCTGACATCTGGGGCAAGAAAACTGAAGAAAATGGCGTCGGCTGCATCTTTTATACCCCTGACAACCTGACGTCAGGGAAGGGGCGACAGCAACCGACGCAGGACCCAGGACTTTGGAATTCAGGCTGACTGAGGGCAACCTGCCAGCAGGCTTACCCAAATGTAATGACTGCAACAGTGAATACACTCGAACATCTACATTTATGGTAAGTGTACATAACTGTACTTTACTTCCTATGCTAGGCAAAGATGACTGGTTGGCAACTCTAGATTTAAAAGAAGCATACCTGCACATCCCAATCAGGGAATCTTGCAGAAGATACGTATGCTTCAAAGGAGGTTACTTGCATTATCAGTTCTCTGCACTGCCCTTTGGCTTGTCTACTGTACCCAGGTTATTCACAAAGTGTCTGGCTCCAGTTATTGCATTTTCCAGGCAAAGAAATATTCATATATATCCATACCTGGACGATTGTCTAATTCAGGCAGAAAACCAGGGCATACTTCTAAATCATCTGGCGTTTGTAAAAAGGGTTCTAACTTGTCTGGGGTACACCATAAATAAAAAGAAGTCACAACTGGTACCCTGTCAACAGATTACATTCTTGGGTGCAAGCTTGAATACAACTGCCCAGATGGCTTTCCTCATGCCAGAGAAGCAAATTCATTTGGTAACTTACATCAAATAAGTGGCCACAAAAACCCTGCTATCTGCAAGACAATAACTGCAAGCCTTGGGGTTCATGGCCTCCTGCATTCTTCTAATTCCATATGCAAGACTGCATATGAGGAAACTACAGTGGTACTTAAAAAGTCTATGGAATCAACATTGTCACAGCCTGGAAACGATGATTCCTGTCCTACCTTGTTTACGCCTGGAATTCCTATGGTGGGCAGAGGTCTACCACCAGAGCAAGGGACTGCCATTCACACTACCCTCTGCCGCCCAAACCCTAACTACAGATGCTTCAGACTATGCATGGTGGGCTCCCCTGACAGGGAAGTGCATTCAGGGCAAATGGAACCCAAATCAAATGCATCTACATATCAATCAAAAAGAAATGTTAGCTGTACAGAATGCTCTGACAGCCTTCAAGGACTACATTCTTCCAGGACAACTAATGGTAAAGACGGACAACACCACGGTTATGTGGTACAAAAACAAGCAGGGGGTACACATTCTTACCCCCTCTGCAGACTAGCCATGGCATTGTGGAACACAGCCTTGAGCTACCAAGTGCACCTACAAGCTCAATTCCTGCCAGGAAAATTAAATACACTGGCAGACGGACTAAGCAGATAATTCATAGACCCACACAAGTGGAAACGAACCATGGATTTTCAGCATGTTGACAACCAAATGGGGGAGCCCAGACATAGATCTATTTGCCTTCCCCCAAAACTACCAGTTGGACAAGTTTTGCACAAGGACTCCCCACAAAGAAGCCTGGAAAGTGGATGTTCTGTCCTTCAGTTGGAAAAGCCTGTCAGTCTACGCCTTCCCCCCTCTGCCTCTGCTCTCCAAAGTTCTGCTAAAAGTCAAACAGGACAAACCAAGAATGATTTTGATTGCTCCAGACTGGCCATGCCAACACTGGTACCCACTCCTGCACAGTGTGTCACAGATATCTCCATGGCACCTGCCTCAGACCCCTTCCTTGCTGTCTCAGCAGGAGAACCAAATTCTGCACCCTCAGCTTCCAACATTGAACCTTGCAGCCTGGCTAATCACTTAAATTCACCCTTATCATCCCTCAGCAAGCCTGTGATGGATGTCATCTTGGAGGCGAGAAGGCCTAGTACTAGAAAATCTTATGCTGACAAATTGAAAAGATTCTGTGCCTGGAACCAATCTTTAGGGATGAGCACAGCAGCACCCAATTTACCTCAGATTTTGCAGTACTTAACTGAGATGCTTCACAAGGGCCTGTCTTTTTCATCTATTAAAATCCACGATTTAGCTGTTTCAGCTCACTATAACACAGAACCACCCCTCTTCTCTCATCCCCTGCTCATGCAGTATTTCTGAGGGGCAAAGAACTTGAGACCACCCAGGAGAGCTCCTACCCCTGCCTGGGACCTTTACTTTGTTTTGGAGAAGCTCACTCTACCTCCTTTCGAGCCAGCTGCTACTGCAGGCTTAAAATTTCTTTCTTGGAAAATAGCCTTCCTTTTAGCAATCACTTCAGCTAGAAGGATATCTGAATTACAGGCCCTTATGGCAGTGGAGCCTTTCATCATCTTTCATGTGGACAGGGTATCTCTGAGGACCAATCCATCCTTCATGCCCAATGTGGTTTCCAGTGTGACTCTTAATCAGTCCATTCATTTGCCAACCTTCTTTCCCAATCCACAGAACAAAGGGGAACGGATTCTGCATTCCTTGGATGTGCACAGACAACTTAGATTCTACTTGGACAGGACTAAATCTCGAAGAAAATCTGACCAATTGCTGGTAACATTTGCTACAGGGGCAGAGGGGAAGGCTGTTTCAAAACAAACCAGTTCTAAATGGATAAACCATTGCATTCATTTCTGCTATAAGCACCATGGAAAACCTATCCCACAGGGGATCAGATCTCACTCCACCAGGGCTGCATCTACTTCTTCATCCTTTCTCAGAGGTGTTCCTACCCAGGGGTATTCTAGAAACTGCTACCTGGAGTTCTCTACATACTTTCACCAAGCATTATCATTTACCAACTTTCTCTAAATCCAGAGCTAAGCAGGGCCTTATAGCTGGCCCTAATGCTGTATAAACTCCTCCTCCCAACCATATCTTTGGGAATCTACCCAAATGTAATGACTGCAACAGTGAAACACGAAGAACATAGTACAGTTGTGTACACTTACCGTAAAAGTAGATGTTCAAGTGTATTCACTGTTGCAGTCCTGGTTACCCTTCCTCCAGCCCCCTACTTTTCTCTGCGGTACCTCTACTTTCTTTTACTATACTTAAAAGCCTTCTTGGTGTATTTGCTTTTGGTATATTTTTGTGTTTTTAAATTTTATTGGCTCCCCATTAGGGGGGGCACCTAACATCTGGGGCAAGAAAAACTGATGTAATGGTGTCGGATGCATGTTTTATACCCCTGATGTCATGGAAGAAGGGACAGCAACCGACACAGGACCCAAGACTTTGTTAATCAGGCCGACTGAGGGCAACCTGCCAGCAGATTACCCCAAATGTAATGACTGTAACAGTGAATACACTTGAACATCTGCATTTATGGTAAGTGTACACAACTGTACTTTTCTTTTTCATACCTTTCAAAAATTTCTAGGTTGCTTCTTTTTTCAAATGACTCAAAAGTTTCTTGGTCTATGTAATGTTTTTCATGGATCCTATTCTATTATTGAACGCACAGATTTGCATTTGAATGTTCTAACAATTTTTCTTGTGCAGGAATTGGTCCATCCTACTCTGTCTTCTTGAATATTTTCTATTTGGAAATTCTGGGCTTCTTGCATAATAGCAACTATATGTAATTTCTTTGATATCCTCAGTAGTCCACTCTATCGTCTTTATGGCTCTTTTTTGACCTTCCATTTTTTGTGTTTTTTTTTTTTTTTATGGACTACTACTACCTTCTACAGCAGGGGGGCACCTTCCCCTTGAGCTTGGCCTAACCCCATTTTAGGAATGTTTCTGTGCCTTGAGGATTCTACAGTCATTTTTTTTCCATTCCTGGCACCAGTGCACATACCAGGATTGGGTCCTTTTTTATCCTGGAACTTGTGCACCCAGCTGTCTTTTTGTATTTGTTAACCTACTTCTGTCCATGATACATGCTATATAGAAAAACAGCCTATATATCAGTACCATCTTGGTGAGATTTTGTAAGAAGGTCCATCCCGTGAAGGTACTCGCCAAGACTTAAGGATGAATTCAACTCCAGCAATGCTACTCCCCTCTGCTTGCTGATTTTTATCATCTCTTCCTGTGGGCCATCTTCAGGACTTCATGTTTAGTGTTGACTAAACTCTGCTTTATTTAGCTTTGACTAATTTATTATTTTTTTCTTCAGTATGAATGTGGTCATAAGGAGTGTAAATCTACCTGCTGTACATTGAAGTAAGCAGCTGTGAAACCATAAAAGTGACTTATTCTGAGTACAAGCAGCAAAAACTGGAGACTGTGAGTTAGAAGCATCCACAGGCAAACATTTGTTGCCATCTTTGGAAATCTTCATCCTGAAGTAATGAGGATTTGTGGGGAAATAGTGATAAACCCTTTCTGTACATGTATTTATGTATGTATTTAACCACCTTGGTCCCACTAGACTCTGGCCTGTTTACAGAGGAAGCCCAAGGTGGTATTTATCTGAGAAGGGGTAATTTGGCCTGGACACCAGAAAAGCTTCCCTTAACTTATTTCATATTTCATCTTGTTTCACTAGTTTATGATTTTGGGTACAGATTCTGCTGCAAAAGAATGACAGTAGTGGTAGATGGGTACTTTTTGAGTGAAGGAATGGAAAGTAAAAAATAAAGTAAAATTAAAATAAATATATATACATATATATATATATATATATATATATATATATATATATATATATATAAGGGCATACTGGATAATATGGAAAATACAGTATTGCATACAAATATATATATATATATATATATATATATATATACACACATATGTATATATGAGTTACAGATAATATGGGTATACTGGATAATATGGAAAGTACAGTATTGCATACATTTGACTTGTGTGATTCAAAATTGAATAAAAATAGCGGAGCCAGAGATTAGTGTTTCTTGGAGCTCTGTGGAAGAAAGACTGGATGCAAACCTGTTAACTATTGTGGGTTCTAGCGATGTGACAAGCGAATCAGAAATGGATGATGATGATGTCACAATGACTGAGTTTTGCTGTCAGATTTTGTAGAAGTCTCTGCAGACAAATTCAGTGTACAAGGAAGTTGATAGTCGGAAATCACAAAGAATTGTTGCACCAGAGCTGAGAAAGTAGCTAAAGCTTCTTTTCTCAAGTGAGATTATACAAATAGACGTCATTTTGGCTTCCACTTCTGAAACCAAAACTTAAGGCCTCCTGTGCCAGGGTTGGCACTTTATTTTTGCCTCGTAGCAAGTTTGTAGTGTTAACTGGGAAGTCCTTATAGGTTTGATTACAAGATAAAATCATTTGGCGTTAATAGAAGGCCAGCATTGTCTTCAATTCAGAGACATTTACTTGGAGTCATTTGGAATGCGCTCAATGTCTTGTATGAAAGGTTTTCTGGTAAGTTGAAGGACACAGATGGCTTTTGTATGGTGGAGTAGCGATGGTGTATATGGCTGGATGTAAAATTGTTTTGGAGGTAAACTGGAAGGTTACTGAATATTTTGAAGGTAAATGGCCAAAAGGGTACAAAGATCAAGCTAAGAATTGCTGTCCTTTAGGATAAAGGGGCTATCTAGTAAAATAGTGTATTAGGCTGATGTTCTTCATTCCACATTGCTGCAGTCCTAACTATTGGGTAGTCCGCTGTCCAGTCGGCCCGAATACCAAAGTATATGGCTGACGTCGGTCAGGGCGCATTAGACTGACCACAGTACGTCAGGGTACTAATGCGCATGACCGACGTCATATCCTCAGTCTTTTTTGCCGCATGGTCCGATGCAGAAGCAATTTTGCGAGTGCAGGTTGGCGTTCTGAAAGTTTCTGGAGTCAGAGTTTCAGACCGAATCAAAGTTGGCTAAGTACCCCGTTGGGAATATTTTGGTTTTTCTTGCCTCAGTATTTAACCGGATGTCAGAAAAAGTGAATAACTGTATTTCTTGTGGGAAACAGATACCTCATAGGGATTACCATACTTTGTGTATACCTTGTTTAGGGCCTGAGCACGACGTTGTTGGATGCCGCTCTTGTGCTAGATTTAATAAACGCACTATTAAGAGAAGGTTAGACTGTGCCAGGTTAGTGTTTGGGAAGCGTTGTAACTATAAAATGCCGCCGGATGCTCCGACGCTTCGCTAAAACGAAAGATAAAGCAGCAAAGCCTAGGGGAGGAACCGACAGTCCCAGACGCCGGTTCTTTGGAAGGCTCAGTGGAGCCGGAGGTTTTGCCAGGTGTCTCTTTGGAGTCTCAGGAGAGACTTTACTGTTACAGGATGTATCCTCTCAGGAAGTAGGCCAGGCTGAGGGGCTTCTCAGGTGGCTGTTCTTCCCTCTCTTCCTAAGGTGGTTAGAGCCTCCCTTCAGTTTCCAAGGCTTCTTTGAGGGGCAGGCCAAGTTTAGCTTCTGTGGGGTTTCTCCTAGTGCTTCAGGATCTTTGCCTAAGAAACATATGCTTAAAATGGCAGAGGATTTGATTACTATGATTAGGGTTCTATGCCCCTCCTGATAAGAGGCCTAGGGTGGAACCTGAGTTTGAGAGTTTTGAGCAATGCTCGAGGCTTCGGAGTCTTCGCTGAAGACTTGCAGGAGTTCCCTCCTTATTCTGATTCTGATGTGGATGACTCTACTCCTTCTGCTTCTCCTCCTGAGGATTTTTCCTTTTCAGAGACTCTGCATTCGATGACTGAGCATTTTAAATGTGAAGTTCAAGATTTCTCTGATTCCAGCAAAAGGCTCAGGGAATTCTTGTTTTACCCCAGCATAGGCCTTCAGCTATTCTTCCTGTTTTGCATGTGGTGGAAGATGTGTTTGCAGAGGCTTCCTGAATCCTGATTCTTTGCCTCCTGCCCCAGTTAAACCGGATAGGTATTATAGGGAGACTGAAGCTCATATGTATCTATGTAAGAGTCCTAGGGGAGACCCAGAAACTGTCTCTCAGGGGCCTAAAGGTGTGAAGGCCTCAGTTGTTAAAAATCCTGTCCCTACTGATAAAGAGGCAAGGGCTTTGGATAGATGGGGAAAGAAAGTGTATACTTCTTCCACTTTAGCCATGAGGCGTTGAATTGTCAGTTTCACATGTTAAAATATCAGAATTATCTTCTTTCACAGTTGAAATCTAAGGTGGATGCTCTGGCTGAAGGTATTGAGTGTAAAGAGTTGCAAGATTTAGTTCATGTGTCTGAACAGGTGGGTAAACATTCCTTGCAGTGTGGTTTTGATGCTGTGCAGGCCTCCTCCAGGGTGGCTGCCACTGGTTCTGTTCTTCGTAGGCACGCCTGGCTGAGAGATCAGAATTTAGCTGAGCATGTTAAGACAATGATTTTGGATGCTCCTTTACAGTCTGATGTGTTGTTTGGTTCGCCTGTGGAAGCAGTTTTGAAGAAAATGGAGGACAAGGCTAAGTCTATGCAAACTGTTAAAGATTTTTGCAGGTGCAGCCTCCGAAGTTTAGTAGAAATTGGCCGGCTAAGGGATGGACTTATCCTGCCTATGATTCCCAGTCTAGGGGTAGGTCTAGACGTGGTAGGGGCAGAGCTCAGGGTACTTTTAGGCCTAGGCCAGCGAGTTCCCCTGCTCAGACTTCTGGTGAGGGCAGGGTCAGTCCTTTCGTAAGCAGACCCAATGACCTGCCTTTTCAGCTGCCAGTGCGTTCTTGCCTGGCAGCACCTTTGGGAGGAAGGCTGTCTCTTTTCAAAGAAAATTGGGATTTAATTACCCAAGACAGATGGGTTCTGGATATTATTCACCACGGTTACAGGTTTTATTTCCATACCTTGCCTCCTTTCAAAGGCATGCCAGACATTCCTCCTCTTCACAGAACAGAGGCTCACAAGCAAATTTCTCTGTTGCTCCAAATAGGGGCCATTCAGTCAGTTCCTGTGCCGGAAAGGGGCCTAGGATTTTATTCTCGCCTGTTCCTAGTACCAAAGAAGGGGAACACGTGGAGACCAATTCTGGATTTATCTATCCTCAACACTTATCTGGACATTCCCAAGTTCAAAATGTTGACGTTACAACAGCTTTTACCTCTGCTGGGCAAAGATCACTGGATGGTAACTTTAGATCTCAAGGAAGCTTACCTTCATGTGCCAATAAGACTAAGTTGCAGGAAGTATCTGCGTTTCGAGCTGGAAATTCTCATTATCAGTTCTCTGCATTGCCCTTTGGCTTATCTACTGCCAGAGTATTCACAAAGGTTCTGGCTCCAGTGATAGCTTACTTCAGGCTAAAAGGAATCCAAATCTATCCTTACTTGGACGACTGCCTGATTCTGGCTCAAGAAAAGAAGATCTTCTACAGCATCTGGAATATGTCATAGCAGTGCTAAGATGCCTAGGGTATTCTGTGAACGAAATAAAGTCCAGTCTAGTACCCTCTCAAGACATGTGCTTTCTGGGTGTGAGACTGAATACAGCAGCCCAGATGGCCTTTTTAACCCCGGACAAACAAAAGAATCTTTCCAGTTACTTCCATCATCTATCTCTTCAGTCCGGGCTGACTGCAAGGACAGTCCTTCAAGCCTTAGGGTTCATGGCATCTTGTATTCTGGTGCTTCCCAATGCCAAACTGCATATGAGGAAGCTACAATGGTATCTCAAAAATCTGTGGACACAGCACTGCCAGGATTTGGACACTGTCATTCAAATAATACCTTGCATTCAAAAGGAATTTTGTGGTGGGCTCAGGAATGTCACCTAAACAAGGGACTCTCTGTGACCCGGCCAGAGGCAAGTCAGATTCTAACGACAGATGCCTCAGATATTGCTTGGGGAGCTCATCTAAATGGAAAGTGGATACAAGACAAGTGGCCTGCCAGACTACAGCATCTACATATCAACATGAAAGAGATGTTAGCAGTTCAGTTTGCATTAATTGCTTTCAAGGAGTTACTTCTTCCAGGGCAGGTGTTGATTCTAACAGACAACACAACTGTCATGTGGTACATCAACAAACAAGGGGAACACATTCTTACCCATTGTGCAGACAAGCAATGATTTTATGGGAGACTGCGCTCAGTCTGCAACTAACTCTTCAGGCAAGGTTTCTGCCGGAGCACAGAACTCCTTAGCAGATGTATTAAGCAGACAAATCATGGATCCCCACGAGTGGAAACTGGATCTTCATGTATTTCAAAATTGACAGTGTCATGGGAACTCCAGACATAGATCTGTTCGCTTCTCCACTAAACCACCAGCTGCCAAAGTTTTGCACGAAGGATTTCATCACACAGCTTGGAAAGTGGATGCTCTTTCTTTCAGTTGGAAAAATCTTCATGTGTATGCCTTTCCACCTCTGCCTCTTCTTCCAAAGGTGCTTCTAAAGGTCAGACAAGACAAGCCAAGGATGATTTTAATAGCTCCAGATTGGCCTCGCAGCACTGGTACCCATTACTGAGGAGTCTGGTAAGGAAGTCTCCATGGCCTTTACCCTTGATTCCACACCTGTTGTCTCAGAGGGACGGTCATCTGCTCAATGTCAAGCTTCACTCTCTACATCTAACAGCCTGGCATATTCTGTTTTGAAAGACAGCAGGTCTCAGCTTCCTCAACAAGTTTTAAATGTGATTATGGAAGCCAGAAGACCTAGTACAAGGAAAGTGTACAGAAAAATGGAAGAGATTTTTGTTTTGGAGTGCAGCAAACAATTTGGAGATTACTGAGCCAAATTTGAGTGTGGCTCTTCAATATCTTACTGAGTTACTGGACAAAGGTTTGTCTTTCTCTTCCATTAAGATTCATGCTGCAGCAATTTCAGCTCACTATGATTGTGCCCCACCATTGTTTTCATCCTTTGTTCAAGCAATTTCTTAGAGGGGCAAAGAATATAAGACCCCGCGTAGAGCTCCTACTCCTGCTTGGGATCTCAATTTTGTGTTGGAGAAACTTACTCTACAACCTTTTGAGCCTCGGCTACTGCTGAATTGAAATACTTGTCATGGAAGACTGCTTTTTTGTTGGCCATTACTTCTGCAAGAAGGGTTTCTGAGTTGCAGGCCCTTATGGCAGTGGAGCCTTTTTTGATTTTTCATAAGGATAGGGTATCTTTACGTACTAATCCTTCCTTTATGCCTAAGGTGGTTTCTAGTGTGGCTTTAAACCAAACTATTCATTTGCCTACCTTTTATGCAGAGCCCCAAAATAAAGGGGACAAGATTTTGCACACTTTAGATGTACACAGGCTATTGCGTTATTATTTGAGCAGGACTAAGGATTTTAGGCAGTCTCAGCAGTTGTTTGTTTCTTTTGCTTTGAGTTCAAAGGGCAAGCCTGTGTCAAAACAAACTATTTCTAGGTGGATTGGGTGTTGCATTACATTTTGTTATTCCCATCATGGCAAGGAGATTCCAGCTGGGATTAGGCCTCATTCCACTAGGGCTACTGCCACTTCCACAGCATTTCTAAGGGGTGGCAACTAAGGATATTTTGGAGGCAGCTACTTGGAGTTCAGTGCATACTTTCTCTAAGCATTATCACCTTCCTCTCTACTCTAAGTCTAGGGCTGGTTTTGCCACAGCTATTTTGCAAGGCATGTTGTCAGTTCCTACTTCCTTATGATTTGCCAGCCTCCCTTACCTCTGCTTTGGGATTCTACCCAATAGTTAGGACTGCAGCAATGTGGAGTGAAGAACATAGTACAGTTTTGTACCTACCATAAATGTAGATGTTCGAGGATCCACATTGCTGCAGTCCAATTTACCCTCCCTCCTTCCCCTCTGTGTTTAGGGGTGGTTGTGTAGGTGAGGTTATATTCTGCTAATTGTGTATATATTGTATATATATATATATATATTTTTTGGTGCAGGTATTTTGGGAGTTTTTGGTTTTTGGCCTTATCTTTTCAGGGTCTTCTGACATCTGGGGCAAGAAAAGACTGAGGATATGGCGTCGGTCATGTGCATTAGTACCCTGACGTACTGACGTCAGTCTAATGCGCCCTGACCGACGTCAGCCATATACTTTGGTATTCGGGCCGACTGGACAGCGGACTACCCAATAGTTAGGACTGCAGCAATGTGGATCCTCGAACATCTACATTTATGGTAGGTACAAAACTGTACTTTATAAGATTTGTGGTGAGAGAGGCCATACTTGGATTTTTGTATTTGCAGAATGTACCAGATGCAAAAAGACTGGACTTTTTAGTGTAAGTGTCCCTCTTGTGAAAAATGAAAATGGAAATTATTATAATAATAATAATACTGAAAATGACAGTGGAGAAAAAGAAGAAAAACAGTGATATTTGATGGGTAAGTCTTCATCAGAGTCCTCAGGAAAATGTTTACTGAAGGATGTTGTAGACTTGCAAAATGAAGTGGCAGTTTAAACAAAAGGGTGAAGTGGAGTACATGTTTTGTTCATAGGTTCATAGGTTTATACTAGGCTATCTGCCCTAAGGCATTTATAAGCCTAGCCCAAATTTTTGTGGCTTACGCCACCCCTTATATGAAAAAATACTGTGCCCATTAGTTTGTTGTGCCTCTGTCCAGCAGTGACACAGAGATGATTCCCGGGGTAAACCTACGATCTCCCATCCACAGGTCTAGATTTCTCTTGAACAGAGTCAGCGAGGTGCTCTGCCTCACATGGACCGGGATTTTATTCCACAGCATAGGGAGTCTCTGAGTGATAAATCTATCCCTCCAGCACGTCCTATTTATATCCGTGCTAAGGTTTAAGTCGCTTGCTCTAGTGGTTTTGGTGGATTTGGATTTTTGAGGTGGAGCATGTCCATTAATTCCGGGTTGGACATGGCCTTGTATGTCAGGCACATGTCACCTCTGAGCAGACGGTATGCGACTGAATAGAGCTGGAGTTTCTTTAATCTGGCAGCATATGACAGATTTTGGAGTCCCTTTATCCTTTTGGTGAGGAACTGTCCAATTGCTGCAGATGTCGGGTGAGATACATCCCGAATGGGGCATTGTACTCGATCATTAGTCTGATAAGTGAAGAGTACAGCGGAACAATGACCTCACTAGATCTGGATGTGAATCCCTTCATGATCAGGTGGGCAATGTAGAAGGTCTTTCTAACCACTTTAGCAACGTGAGTGTCAAAAGAAAGGCCACTGTCAACCTGGGTCCCCAGGTCCCTGATAACCTCTTCTGTGCTTAGTGGATTGCCACCTATATGGTAGCTTGGGGTTACCTTGATTTTCCCGAAGGGTATGACTATACATTTTTTGGCGTTTAACTTCAGGCCATGGCTCTGGCACCAGCTATCTGTTTCCGTGAGTCCCTTCTGAAGGATATCCGTGTCCGATGCACTTTCCACTATGGCTTCAGTTTGCAGTCATCTGCAAACTTTGTCAGCCAAAGTCCTCCCATGTTGGCCTGTACTTCTAAGAAGTAGATGCCAAACAATAGGGGGCCAAGGACCGAGCCCTGTGGGACACCACTTGTGACCGGCTTGGAGTCTGACACAGCGCCAGCAACTCTAACCCTGTGGGTTCTGTCCTTAAGCCAGTTTGCAACCCATCTTGTGACATATGGGTTTACATTTAAGCTGGTAAGTTTTTCTACAATACCCGAGTGGGGTATTGTGTCGAAAGCCTTTGCAAGGTCAAGGTAGGCTGTATGGACTGCCTTTCTCTCATCAATGGACTTGGTGACTGTTTCGAAGAAGTCGACCAAGTTCAAAAGGCATGATCTTCCCTTGACAAAGCCAAACTGGGTTGGGTCCAATGTCTGCAAGTCCCCTATATCTTTGTTTATGAGCTCCATTGTGATCCTCTCCATAGCTTTGCAGACTAGACTTGTTAAGCTTATGGGGCGGTAATTATCAGGGTCCGTAGAGGCGCCGCCTTTGTGGAGTGGGACCACAGTTGCCGTACGCCACTCCTTGGGCACGTATCCTGTGGTAAGGCTGAGATTAAACAGCTGCCTTATGTGCGGTTTAATTCCTCATTTAGCTCGTAGCACACAGCCGGGACACCATCCGTCCCATTGATGCTGTGTTTTTAGCTTTAGAGAGAGCAGCTTTCACCTGCGCATTTGAGATGTCCGGGAGGCTACACTCGGCTGGGATAGTTATCTCTCCTTTAGGGGAGAGGGGTGAAGTTTGCACTGAACCTGTCTGCCAGTATGTTGGCAATGTCTGTGGGTTCAGTGATTTTTGTATCATTTTGGACTAATTCTGAGCATATCTGGGAGTTTCCACCCAGGTTCCTAACATAGCTGAAAAAGGCCTTATGATTGTCCTTTGAATCCATGGCAATTTTTCTCTCAAAATTGGCCTTAGTTGATTTTATGAGTGCTCGATTTTTTACTAATAATGATCAGGGGTGACTTCCCTTTTATGGATTTTGTTCTATCATGTAATAGCTTTCTCCTCTTATTGTAAAGTTTGTTAATGGCTGGGGTCCACCAGACTGGACCCTTGCCCTTTGTGGAAATAGTCTTGGTTTTATTTGGGATTGCCTGATCCATGCAGTCCTGGAGGTGTTTATAGAAGGCATCTGTAAGGGCTTCCGCAGCTTGGGTTGTGGTTTCCTCTGGCTCAGGGGCCTTGAAGGATACCACACCAGTCTTGAGTAGTGTGAAGTTTGCTTTAGAGAAGTTCTTCACTATGGTCTTTTTGTTTGGGGTGGGGCGGGATGTGGATTTCCAGTGAGATTAGTTTATGATCAGATCTCACCAATGAGGGATATACTTCCGGTGTGGAGCATTTTGTCCCCATATTTGTGACAATGAGATCTAGTATATTTTCTCCTCTCGTGGGAACAGTGACTAGCTGTTCCATGGCATTTGAATTTATGAACTCCAGGAACCGTTGGGCTAGAAAGTTAGGGCTTGAGTAATGTTCCCAGTCTATATTCGGGTAGTTGAAGTCACCCAATATGATGGTGTTTGGAGATACATTTGTACATGATATAGTCTGTCCTCTTTATATGTAGAGACTGATTGCAGCAGTTGGCATCAGACTCTGAATCTCAGTGTCGTCCCTTAACTCCCACATTGCGTCTTACTTCCTTCACTTCATCTGGTCTCATTTGTTAGTTCGTGCAGTCTTGATGCATGTCCTTAGTGTATAATATTTTTCTTAACCTTTTTCTAGTTAGTTGCATTTTCTGTAGGTCACTAGCCTTCTCGTCATCTACCATTGTTCATAAATTTAACATAGATTTTTGAGTTTTTCTTGTCAAACTGTAGGGCCTCAATGTGTTTTTTGTCTTCCTTCTTAGTTCTGAACTCGGTTAACTAGTGTTTGTAATGGTTTTTTTTTCGGTATCAAAAGTGCTTTTTGGATTGTGTTCTGCATAGATTTTTTTTACCGGTGTTAAATGTAGTGTTTACGTAGTGTTTTACAAGCTCAGTTCTTTGAGTGCTGTGATTCTCTGTCGTATGTTATCTGTGGTAATAGTGCTGAACGTACACAGTGCTTTAGGACTGTGTGTTTAGTGCCGACTAACCTCTTTTTACTTTAACTTTGGCTAAGTTGTTATTTTGGACCCAAAAGTGAACAAGGGTTCAGAAAGTGCACTAAATGTGGTCACAAGATTACCCCCCCCCCCAAACCTGTAACTTGTGAGGAGAGCGTAGGGACAGATTATTTGAAACAAGATTGTGAGATTTGTAAAATGTTTTGATAAACGGATTATCCAAGAGAGGAAGAACAAATTAATATTAAAGGGTCTCCTCCCTTTGAAGGGAAGAAGCAATAGGATCAAGAGAAGTACAGAAGTGAATGCAATAAGCTTAAGAGGACTGCGGAAAAGAGAAGAGGTGGTTGGAAGAATCTTACAGGCTTATAGGCCTCCCTCCATTAAGGCACCAAGAGTATAGAAATTATCACCCCAAACCATTCCTGCTGGCATGGCTGCTTGTTAGACTTTGCCACTAGGAGTATAGCCACTGGAGGTTGCGGATCTTTCTGACCCCTCTCCAAGAAAAAAATTTGGCAGTTTCTTATTGGAGTGGGAATTATCTAGATATTGAGTCTGTCCCTTGTTGAGCATTATCCATGAGGCTAGCAATGTCTGTCAGGAGCCCTTTTACAAATATTGACTAGGACCAGATGATGAAGGTTTTGGTTAAAGCTCAAACTGAGCCTGTTATCCTCTTCTATATTTAGAACATAGGGAGAAGGACCTCTCCCTTCCACTTCCTGTGACATTCCCATGGCTTTGTTTTGGCACTGAAGGTTTAGAGCCATGTGCTGCCTGCTTCTTCTAGATTTATGTTAATGGCCTTATCCAATGCTCCAACCCTTTTGGCTCCATTGATTTTGATGACAGCCCCTGTTGCATTCAGAAATGCAAGTTATTATGAGCTCAACATTGATGGTGCTGTTCTGGAATTGGCACTGATTCTGTTAGGGCTTTTCTTATTAGTGACTCTGGGATTTGACCCACTATACTGTTGATCTCAGTGTTTGCCATCTGGTGCCAGCATCATTTGCTGGAACAACATCTTGATACTGGTAGCACTGACTTTGACGTTCGAGTTGTTGGAGTAGAAAAAGTGGAAGCCTCCCATACTGATGAATGCTGCAGACTCTCCTGCTACCTTGGCTGCACTCCATAACACTCCTCGTATTGAAACCTAGGAGTCATCATCCATGTCCCTGCTAGAGTATATCCTGAAAGGCTGTTGCAAATATTGACAATTGCGAGAAGTCTTTTCTTATCACCTGGATAAGCCCTATACAAATGATCATATAAAGAGGTATATGAGTAGGTGTCAGGACTCTCCATCAGAGTCTCCCACCTCAGATGTCATTCTCACTGAACAGGAGGTATCTCCACTATCCACTCCAGGGGACCCCAGATTTGGATATTGTTAGTATTGGGGATCTTGGCCTATGCATGCCCCTGTCCTGAGCAGATCATATACATGTTTTTCTGGACTTGCCATTCTATGTGTTCTTAGTCATTCAACTGTACTAATTTAAAAGTATGAAAAATATTTGCCTTATCCAGGTTGAGTTTACAAACTTAGTATTCACTAGTTAATTTCCCAAGGGTTTTCTAAAGAAATTTAATGGTTAACTAAACTGTGTACTCTTAAATTTATAGTTTTATATATTTATGGTCAACTATCTTGTCATAACCTTTATATGTACATGAGTTGGTTTGACTCTTAAATAAAACAAGGTATTAAATCATGCAAGAACTATTCAATCACTTTTTCAGACGCTAACACTTATTGTGTATGCATCTGCAATATAATAAAAAAAAATTTGAATTTTGCCAATTCATAAAATTATTTTTAATCTGTATTCTTAACATTGTACACATTTCAATCCAAAAGTAACTGCAAACCTGCATTAGGTTAAACCTATAAACCAAGCATTAATTATTGTTTTCAATTATATATATTTAACTAGTTAGTATGATATACAATGTGTAATTTTTATTTTTATTTTTATTTCAACTTTTATTGTGAAGTTACTTTGGAATGAACTTTTTAGAACAAGGGATCAAGTCAGATACATTAACATTACATTATTGTCATGTATAGAGCACTGTCACTTTAAATATTTAAACAGATGGAGCTTGTTTTGGCGCTAAAAAGGTTTTAAATGTTAGTTTGTCTTGAACAACGGTGTTCTGAAGAAGCCCATAAGATTTGGGTGAAAGCGCTTAACCCGTATTTGTTCAGTTGTTCGTGACAGTTTATTCAGTGTACTGATTTAGTATCGTATTCTGCACACCAACGAGGTTATGTACAGATCTTGTTTCGCATTTTGTACAACAATGCATTAATGCATTTTGGATTTATGTATATCCAGCGAGTATGCAAGAAACGTGATCGGGATTTGTATTTCAACGTATTATTTTATATACGCTATGTTTCAATAAATTAGTTTTAACATATCTTGGACTGGCATGCTGTTTAAAGGAACTACAAGATTTACACAGTTTACAGTCGCAGAGTCTTTTGCTGCTACAAGTGGTTATACTGTTTAGCGCAAAGGGAAATTTTGTTACTAAAAGTTTGGCCATACAACGAAATTCGAAGAGACACTACTAAGGGTGTTCGAGCACTTATTGGATCTCTATGGTAATATTGTTTTAAACCTATAAACTAGTCAGATGTAGAGAAACCCTTTTCTCCAAAACAGTGGCTAACTTTAAGTGCTTTGTGAACAGGTACAGTGGCTAATTTTTACCATACACCACTACATTTTAGTTTTTCATTCATTCTCTAACAGGCAAAATAGTGTTGATATTATTTTGCATTTACCATTTATTTTACCTGTATCGTCAAAAGCTAATAATACAGACTTGAACAGTAATATTTTGAGACTTTCCATCAATAAAATTGTGTAGTATTCATGCTCTTTTTCCTGTACATTAGTTTTACATGGATGTTCAGTTAGTAATAATGCCTTTAAAAGAAGAGTCACTTATTTTCAAAGTTTGCAGATGTTATCACATCTGTAAATTAAAAAAAAATGTATGCAGCAATTGTCTGTTATGCTGTTTTATATCCTTTTACTTTGTCTGCATTTCATGTCTTTAGTAATGCTTTTTAAATTAATTTGGTCTGCAGTCCTAACTTTTAAGAAGAAAATAAATATGTTTTCTAAACATTACAACTCAATTTGAACCTTTTTAAATGAGTTATAGGGGAGTTTTCAGAGAATGTTTTAACCCTCTATAAATATTTTGCTGAGTATTCCTCTTAATTCACTTACATGTCTCATTCCAAATTCCAGCAATTTCCTTCCTTGGGTAATCATCTTTATCATTCCTTCAGCTTTTCATCACCACCAGGAACAATAGTTTTAACTTAAGTTTTCTCTTTTTAGCTGGTCAAAGTGCATCCATAAAGTATATCTTGTGTTGCAGTGCCACTTCGGAATAGTCTGTGCTGTACAGCAACTGGTCGACCTGCGGCAGTCGGCTGCACCCGTTAGAATAATATCCACAACTCTTGTCCTTTTTTGAAATACTGGACAAACATCAGAATTGTACAAGGTTTTTCGTACTTCATCTCAAACTCCAGCAACTGCAGTTTGGTAGATGATTTAATACCTAATGATTTCTTAGGAAACCATGTCCATTTTGTCACCTTACATTTGATGTAGTCCACCAAGTCTAACTTTTCTCCTGCTTCCAAAATCCTGTATAGTCTCCTGTTCACCATTTTCATTTTGTTCTTTATTGTAATCGAATTCTGTTTTAATTTGTCAGACTGTGTTGTTTTGCTTTTCTTTGAAATTCATTAAGTGCCACTGAATAGAACATGTGGTTTCTTGCTATTGCTACAGATTTTTCTTCATCACCTATGGCCGTTTTCAGACATCTGAAAAACCCATTAAACAGACAGCTGTAGTATAGTTTCTCACCTTCCCTCCCTGCTCGTGTCTTGTTCTTATACTTGGTGGCTTTGCAGTTGCCCACCCGTACTGTAAATTTGATCTTGGGCACTTCTCCCAGTCTAGTGTCATTAGCTCATTCTACCTAATACAGAGAACATTTGGATTAGGCAACCCCCCCTTCCTTTCTTAACCTTGAATTATATTCTGTTCCTCCTTTCTCCCTTTCCACTTAAAAAAAAAAAAAAAAAAAAAAACTTTATTCAGCTGCTTGCTGCTTTAACAGTATGCGTTTCCTCCTCCAACTCTATTACTTCATCTTGGGTTTTCTGATACTTGTTCTCTAAAGTGTTCAATTGCATCTTCTCTGCTGCATTTATTACTGCTTGTTTTTAGCCTGTTTAATTTTTAAGTGTTATTCTAAGCCTCTTAGTTTCGGTTTAGGCCTACCCCTTAGCTCTCCTTGGCCTCTCTTCCTCAGATTCTGACAAATATAGATGGACAGTTTCCTACAATTTCTCCTGCCTGTCTGGTCGATATGCACATCCTGAGACAGTGTAGCAACTGCCTCTTGTACACAGACAACAATCTACTACTAACACCTAGGAACACAATTTGAGAGATGCAGTTACATAAAGAAACTAGAATCTACGCGCTATCCCTCATAAGCCAGTACACCTGGCACTGAGAAGGTTGTCAACACAATCATTACACCTCAGACACCACCCATAACTACACAACACACACCCACATATGCGGAGGTCCTCAACAAAAATAAAACCAAACAAAGGAGACCTCAGAGGCAAAAACATATAAGAACTCCACAAGCCCCCCCCCCCCCACACCACATACTATGCATAGTCCACACACCAGTGTCTCACAAACACTAAGGCCTAACCATAAACCCAACATATTAGTCATAGGAGACTCCATTTTGAGACGCACATATGTGGCTCTCACCAGGCTGGATAAGGAGAAGGTCATGGTTAGTTGTTTGTCAAGTGCCAGAAATCCACCATATCACACACGTGCTCAAATCTCTCAACAATAGGTACTTTTATGACTGTCATAGTCAGAGTTGGTGTGAATGACTTTAGGTGTACTACATGAAGAGAGACGTGATTGAACTTGCTGAATATGTGTCCTGGGTAGGTATGCCCATAGCCTTAAGCAGCATTCTACCGTCACCCAGAATAATGCCTCAATACAAACAGAAAATGTTTGACTAACAATTGGCTTAGTTTTTGGTGTCATTCCAGGGGGATCCAGTACCTGACAGCCTGCAGCCTGGGAAGATATGATCGTCAGACCATGATGCTTTGCTAGAGATGGCCTGCATCTATCTCACTTGGGCTTCACGCTTCTGGCAAAGGCCCTTGCCACCCCCATAGTGCCTTTTTTTAGGAAAAGTCATGATGTCAATACTACCAATGTAAAAACTTCAACAAAATGCAAATTAAAGGTCATGCTGCTTAATGCTAGGAGCCTAAACAACTGCACTCATTGTAAGCATGCTTAAACCCTGGAAGATGCTGACATTTGTGCAGTCACAGAAACCTGGTTCAGAGTTGTGGAGAACACCTCAGCCTTACCTAGTTACTTACCCTGTCACACATTGAGACCCCAAACTGTGGGCAGCAAAGCCAAAGGAGGTGGAGTTTCAGTATATATTAAAGATGCACGCACACCTCCAGGCTGGTCAAACAGTGTGACGCACAGGAGACACTCCAGTTGCAGTTGACCATTGACAAGACTCCTATTCAAATTATAGCTAAGCTACAGGCCCCCAAATTTGACTCAAGATGCACACTCTAACCTATCCGGACCTCTTCAAATCTATCAATATTTAACTCTTTACACTGATCCTTGGTGACTTTAATTACCCAACCATAGATTGGAAAATCTACTCATGCCAGAACACAAATGCCCAGAGATTCCTTGATTTTATCAATGCAAATGCCTTGGAATAGCTAGTCAATACCTCCACAAGAGGTGATAATATCTTGGACTTGGTGTTAACCAACATGAATTACCACTGCAGCACCCCTGCAGTATTATCCTCCGTGGTAAGATCCGACCATAAAGCGGTCACATTCGAAGTCACCATCTCCCCTAACCTCCCCGTTCTCTAGCTAGATTCAAACAAAAGAACTTCTCCAAAACTGATTACACCCTCCAGAGTGATGGTATAAACAACTTCACTGCCCCCTCACCCACTGTAGGAACGGGCACCAATGTCCATATCTGCACCAAAGTACTATACGAGCATTTATATAGATATATTGAATCAGGAATATCCGACAGGACAAAAATCATCCTCCGCAAGGAAGAGTAAATCTGTCTTGTGAACATCTGCAGTAAATAAACTATATAACAAAAGAAAAAAATTACTGTCCAGCACCAAGAAGGAGCAGGTGCCCAACTGGAAGCAATCTCGCCTTACCCTGAACAAGCAAATAAGAGCACTAGGGAAATCCTCTAAAGCCAACCTAAGTCTAAATTGGCCACATCTATTAGAGACAATCGTAAGACCTTCTTCAGATATGTCCAAAATCTCAAAGAAAGCACCCAGATCTGTTCAGAACTGGTTGTCAATGGCACCACATACACAAATGCTGTAGATATAGCCAATCTACTGGCTGACAGATTCAGCAAAAACTTCTCCCCTTTGTCCCCCATCAGTAAATCAGGACATCACAGGTACTTGCCCCCACCCCTTATCTCTAGGGAACAGGCCAGCACTGCCCTCAAACAGGCAACAAAATACAGCCTCCATGGGAACCGATAACATTCCTGGCTGCACCTACATGAACCCAGGCATGAACTTGCAGCTCCATTAGGCACCCTATTCAACCAAAGCCTGAGTACCAACTTTGTCCCAGCCAAGTGGAGGACAGCCACTGTCCTCCCTTTACGCAAAGGTGGAAGATCCACAGATCTGGGAAATTATATACCCATCAGCCTAATTAGCCTGATCTGCAAGGCCATGGAACAGATTATCATGAACCTCATTAACAGAGACATTGACATCCTCCAAATGCTCACCCCACACAGTTTGGCTTTGTCAAGGGAATGTCATGTCCGTTAAATCTGGTTGACTTCTTTGAGGCAGTCACCAAAGCCATGGACGAGGGGAAAATGGTGCACACCGCCTACCTTGAACTGGCCAAGTCCTTCGACACTATTCCTCACTCGGGCATAGTAGATAAACTCTCTCAACTAGGCATCAATCCATATGTTACCAGATGGGTAGCAAACTGGCTCAATGGAGGAACCCACCTAATCAAAATAGGGGAATCCACCTCAAGCAGTAGACCCATAACGAGCGGTGTACCCCAGTGGCCGGTGTTGGGACCTAATTTATTCAGGATATACTTCTCTGAGGTGCAGGCCAAAACCAGTGGACTATGGCTGACCAAGTTTGCAGATGACTACAAGTTGGGTGCAGTCAACAATTCCCCAACTGATGTGGACGTCCTCCAAGAGGGTCTCAAACAAATGACAGGTACCAGAAACATGGCCTTAAGCTGAATGCCAAAAAATGCATCATCACCCCCTTTGAGGAGAATGACATCGCCACATATCACATTAATAACAATGTCCTAAGTACACAGTCGATAGTGAGGGATTTGAGCACCCAGGTTGATAGCAACGTGACATTTGACCACCATGTTGCTTCCATTGTACGGAAAGCTTTGTACATGGCCCACCTCATAAGTAAGGGTATCTCATACAGGGACAAAGAGGTCATAACATCCCTGTATTCTTGCCTTATAAGGCCAATTATTGAGTACAATGCCCCCTTCGGTATGTATCTTACAAAAGCACATGCAGCAGCTGGAAAGACCACAGAGGTTCCTCACCAGGAGAATCCAGGGCCTCAAACATCTATTTTACACAGATAGGCTAAAAGCCCTGCTCTTCAACTCAGTTTCATACAGACTCCTCAGAGGTGACCTCTGTCTGGCATATAAAGCAATCTCAGACCCCACCTTGATGGGACTGCTGCATATCCGCAAGTTGAGCTCCACTCAAGCAACCCATACATGCAACCTCAACCTGGTCTGTAATATCAATAGGACTTGTTGGCAGTACAGATTTGTGTCCCAGAGACTCCCCCATCTGTGGAATAGACTCTCTCCACGTCAAGCAGAGTACCTCATTATCCCTTTTTAAGTGCAAACTGGATAACTGGATAGAAAACAGAAAATACACCTTTGGGATTTCACCTGTCTCTCTGCTGGACAGGGGCTTTGGGTGCTGACATGTCTAAACACAGGCTAAACTCTTGGCTAGGCTTATAAGGGCCTCAGGGCCAGTAGTATAGTAACCTCCAGTGATCCTATGACTAGTCTATCAACCAAGTTAACAAATATAAATAAAATATGAAACCATTCCTATACAATGATTGATGCTTCTGACCTGTATTTAGAAGTACATCACTTGTGTCAGTTACTGCATTCCATTTAAAGTCACAAGTTGCATTTCAAAGTACTTTTTGCCAGCACACTGATTTGCTCATGTTATTGAAACCGCCAAGGTGATGGTGTGTATAAGACATTAGAAACTGTTGTCCATCTTGTGAGATTGCAGCCCTGTGGGGAGTAAATAACACCCAAGATGGGTCCCAGACAGCTTGCAGAAGTACTTAAATTCTAGAAAATGCACTCAACATAAACACCAAGACAATTTAGTTGTTGAGGAGCAGTCCAGTGCTTAACCCCCTAGAAGAAAGTGGGCCCGAGCAGCCTTGGATGAGGCAGCCCTGGTCTTTAGGATTACCAGTGCATGCTTTGGGGGCAAACTGCCGAGTGACTTTCTGTTTCCCTCTAAGCCCAGCAGCTGACATGTGCTGTGAAAGTGTTGACGTCAAACAGATGGCTTGCTGATAACCAGAAAAAAACTTGCCAAATGTTGCATTTAGACAAACTATAATGGAAAAGTGTAAATTTCGAAACTGTACTGTAGAAGTTTCTGAATGTCTGTCCTTACTGGTTAGATGAAAATGAGCTGTAGCTCATTTTAGTTGTAAAGTGACTGTTTATGTACATTGTGTTTGCTGGCATTTACAAAGGAATCTTGTCAGGGTTATAGAGACGTAAGGAATGTGTTCCTCTTTTTTTACCCTTTAGCTGTTGCTGGTACAGTACAAAGTTTAAAACTTTTTGTACATGGGAAAATTTAGTGTCTTTTTTTAGGTGTGTTCTTCCTGTCTGGTAATGGTAGTGTGAATTGATCAGCTTGAGTAATGCCAGCTGTTTTTATGGGGATTTTAGCCATTAGGGATAAAAGGCTAAGAAGGGCGTAGTACAGTAGTTTTCTTGGGTTATGTCATTGCTGAGCATTGTAACATGCACTTTATTTTCCCTGCAAAACACTACATGCTTAATATGACCCATTTACCAGTGTGTCTTTTAATGCAGAAGTAGTAGCAGCTTTGTGAAGGTGATACGTGAGGGGTATCCCAGATCAGTGCAGGACTAGTGCTTATGCTAACATTAATGTGCATGATATTATTAAAACATACTCGGATCCTTCCTTTTGCTACAGTACGTTTAGTACACTGAGATTGTTACTACAGTAAATTAAAAAAAAAAAGTTTTCAGAAGAGGATCTCAAACTGTTGATGCTGACTTAACTTATTTCAGATATAATCTGCTTTTCTGAGAATTTCAGACAAAATCTGGCTTTCAGAAGAATTTATTGAACTTAATTCATTCAGTTTTGCCACTTGAAACAATACATTTTGCTGCAGCCTGCATCATAAGGCTGCCTTAAAAAGGCAGTGTAGAAGTTGATGTAAAGGTGTGTGATGAGCACCTGAAAACTGTAAGAGCATATCAGATGATGTAAAATGATTTGCTGACAAGGTGTAGTGCTAAGACTTTTTTTTCTTTCCTGACTGGGATGCCCTGGGTTGGTGGTGAATTATGTGGGCCACTTTCTGGACTAGATGTCATGTGGAAACAAAATCCTTCTGCACAAGTAAGAAAGGAGCTAATTTGTACATCTCTACAACTGCAGCAGCTGACTTTTGCTTTCCCTTTAAAAACTGAAGGCTGAGTTAAATATTTTCTTAATGTAGGCTTATTGCACAGTGGTTTTATTTGCGGTACAAACAGTATTGTATTTGTTGCTAATGTTTAGCAAATGTATGATTAGTTGGAGTGATCTCAGTACAGACACGGGTTCTACCAAGAATTAGGTTTTCCTAAGTCTGTTATAAAACAGATTTGCTTGAATTGGTTTTGTTAATTGGGGAAAATACACTAGGCACAGATGCCTGTTTAATAGGACAGTCCTAGAGCAGACTGTTAACATGATTGGCATTGCACAGCTTGAAGCAGAGACTAAGGGAATCAAACCTACTTCCCTGAGATAGATAAGGCTTGTTTGCAGAGTCCATCGGCATGCAGCCTTAATCCTCTGAGCTGCACTTCCTTACATAATGAGACTTGCAGTAAACCATTAGAATGATCCTGTAGCCTAGGGTCACACTGTCCCCTTCTTTGTGTTTAATAAAAAAAAAACTGTTTGACTTTCAAGTCTTGAAAGGTGGGATTGGAGAGGGGAGGTATGAAGGGATATATTGGAAAGAAATGATGGGAGCATACCTTTCCATATTGCCACCCCCTCCTCCTGTAGGCATACTTCTTGAACTTAACTTTTAATTAGAAGGGTAAATAAAATGTGTGCACTTTAGAGAGTGGAATAGTTTTTCAGCAGTCTTTCATAGATGGCATTGTAAAAGTAGGTGCATTTTGCTTCTATTTCTTATAAAAAAAAAGGTTGTAAAAGAGTGGATGCCTTCAGCAAATTAAAAAAAATGTGATAGAGTGAATGCTTTAGGCAGGTTAAAATACACACCCATGCAAAACATGCACACATGCATCTGCAGTGAAGAATGTGTTCTTCCTTTATAGCAGTCTGCTCAGGTTTACTTGGCCCCATAATAAAGACCTTTGTGCAGTGTCTATGCATTCGTCAGTAAAATGTCAGAGAATATCTAGAGAGAATTTCCAGTGACTGTGAGATGTGGACAATGAAATTGCATTTTATGTTTGCCACCAGTACAAATGTCAGCGACTTTGCCTCATACATGTCCCTGTGTAAGTTTGTTTATGATGACAGCAGACCTTGATATACAGGAAGGAGATCTGAATTCATCATTTACAAATACTTTTTGTCAGTGAAGAATTCAAATTCTTGTACTAGAAAAATATTTTTGAAAATATCTTTTTAATTTTCGTTTCTTGTCTTTGCAGCTTGCCCAACAAATCCAGTCATTTTCTTCTAGAAAACCATTTTACCCTCATCATAGTGGTTAACATTTTTCTCCATAATCTTTATAGCAAAAAAAACTTTGGGTAAAGAACAGCTGTTCCCAGAGGTGGGGGGATATACTAAAGGGTGGGGAGAGGGACTGTCTGTATGTTAAATTCAAAGCAAATGAGCATAATATTTTTTTCCAAGTCATCTGTTGTGGCAGTAAACCTTTTCCACAAGTACTAATGCCACTCAGTCTACATGAATTTTCAAGCAGGACTGATAAGTATGTATATATGCCTCCAGTACATGCATTGCCAGCCCCCTCATATTGACATGCAAGTAGCATGGGAGTGGAGTGGACTGAAGCACCACTTTGTTAGTCGCAGCAATTTGAGTTATGATACTTCGGATGTCCTTCATGGATGCATCTGCAGTCATAACAACTGGGTTGTCCTGTCGTCAGGCAGCCCTTCAGTCGGCCGGATTCCAAAGTCCGGGTCCGGCTTCGGCTGATGTCGCACTTCACCCGACGTCATCTCTGTTGGCCTTCGGGTATATAAGCATCAGCCGACGCCATTTTCTCCAGTCTTTCTTCAAGCAGAAGCTGTTCGCAAGTGCCGGTCGGTCGGATCCAGAGATTACTTCTACCGAATACTACAAGACTTCTAAAGCTAAGTACCCCGTTGGGGACTCTTTCTTGCCTCAGCCGATGTCAGAAAAAGTTAATAATTGTTTAACCTGTGGGAAACAAATACCTCATAAAGATTTCCACTCTTACTGCCTGCCCTGTTTAGGCCCAGCCCACGTAGCAGCTTGTTCGCCTGTGCTTCTTTCAACCGATTTAACGCTTAGGCGTCGGTCAGAGTTTGCAGAACAGTTTTTCGGTTCTGACTTTGCGACATTATGCCGCCGGACCCTCCGACTTGCATTCTGCCAAAAACGCAAAGAAAAGACCGACACTGTGGTCCGCGGTTTCGCCGAAACCATGGTTAAGCAAACGCGAGTGTCTCGGTTAAACCGAGAAAACTGATCAAACTACACCTGAAACTATCACTACAACTGAGGTCCCTGCTAACACTCTTGAATCGGCCTCAGAAATTTTACCCACTACGGTGCTTACCACTGACTTATCAGACACCATTCCCTTGGATGTCTCTACCCCAGCACGTGGTGCTGCTAGGCCTCCAGCAGCCATGTCCATTAAGGCCTTCGACAGGGCTAAAGCAGCCAAGACTACTAAAATAGTGCCTGTTAAACCCCCTTCCACCAGGCCTTCTGCCAGTTCTCAAATGCTTACCTTGGCAGAAGATTTAATTTCATTAATTAGAGGATCTCAATCTCACCCAGACAGGGCCTCTCAGCCCCAGAAAGAGACCTAGGGCAGAGCCCCCTGAGCCAGTGTCCTCTGATGATTCTGCTGATGAATCAGACATAACTGACCAGCCAGAGGCTCCTTTCTCCAATTTTGAAGATTCTGATGCTGAAGAATCCATTCCAGCTGCTTCCCCTCCAGAAGAATTCTCCTTTGGGGAAACCTTGCATGCCATGCGAGAACAGTTCCAATGGCAGCAACAGGATTTTTCAGACTCCAGGAAAAGACTTAGGACCTTTTGCACCTACCACAGCACAGGCCCTTAGCTATCCCTCCTGTTCTCTCTGTGGTGGATGATGCTTTCAATGATGCCTGCTCAGCTCCAGATTCTTTACCCCCAGCCCCTGCCAAACCAGACAGATTTTACAGGGTGCCAGATACTCATCACCACCTCTACAAGGCCCCTCTTGCCAAACTATATCCCAGGGTCCCAAGGCAGTAGCGCGACTATAGCTAAAAACCCTGTTCCTTCTGAAAGGGAAGCAAGGTCATTAGACAGATGGGGTAAAAGTTTACACTTCAGCCACTCTTTCAGCTAGAGCTTTAAATTGTCAGTTTCACATGATACAATACCAAGAGTTTATGCTTGACCAGTTAACTAAAAAGCTAACCACTGATGAATCTCTTGATAAGAATTATGTATTAGAAATGGTAAATAACATACAGCAGGTTAGTAACCATTCTTTAAAATGTGGCTATGATGCACTGGAGGCTTCATTTAGATCAGCCATGACTGGCACAGTAATTAGAAGGCATGCATGGCTAAAGGAGCAAGCTTTACGGATCATGTTAAATCTAAATTGCTTGATGCTCCTATGGATAAATCAAGTTTGTTTGGTACACCTGCCCAGCAGGTTATGAAGAAAATGGAAGAAAAGGCAAAATCAGTCCAGACAGTTAAAGAATTCTTGCAGGTTCAACCCCAAGGTTTAGCAGGAACTGGCCTGCCAAAAATTGGTCCTTTCCTGGCTCCAGAAGAGCTCAAAGCGGCAGGAATAGGCGTTGCAGAGGCAGAAACCAATCCAGAGGAGGTGCCTACAGAGGACGACAGTGGCAAGGTAACAACAGAGGCACAGAATCAACACCTGCCTCTACATCAACACAGCCACAGTGACTTAAACCTAAACCCGCCAACCAGGGAACAAATAGCAGCTCCTCTAGGCGGAAAGCTAACCTTATTTTCAAAAACTGGCACCACATAACAAAGGACAAGTGGATTTAACCATAGATCAAGGTTACCGGTTCCACTTCCACACTTTACCAGTCAAAGAGGAATGCCAAACCTACCTCCAAATCAAAAACAGAGGCTCTACAACAGATAATGGAATTAGCAAACATGAGAGCTGTGGAAAAAGTGCCAACAGCAGAGCAAGGAAAGGGGTTCTACTCCAGACTATTCCTAGTTCCAAGAAAGGAAAAAGTTGGAGACCAATTCTAGACCTGTCTACCCTAAATACTTACATCATTGTCCCAAAATTCAAGATGCTGACCCTACAGCAACTTCTTCCCATGCTGGGCAAGGAGTGTTGGCTGGTAACTCTAGATCTCAAGGAGGCATACCTGCACGTCCCCATTCGACCTATCTGCAGAAGATACCTCAGATTTCTTGCAGGATCAGAGCACTATCAATTCTCAGCATTGCCCTTTGGCTTATCTACTGCCCAGAGTATTCACAAAATGCCTGGCATCAGTAACGCCATTGCAGACTACAGGGAATTCAAATTTATCCATACCTGGACGACTGTCTGATACAAGGGGACAACAAAAGCAAGCTGACAACAGATTTACAAAGGGTCATTTACTTGCTTCAAGCACTGGGATACACAGTCAATTTACAAAAGTCAAGGCTGATACCATCCCAGACAAGGACTTTCCTGGGAGCGAATTGGACACAGTAAGGCAAATGGCATTCCTAACTACAGAAAAACAAAAGAACTCCCTCTTTACTTCTTGGCACTAACAAATCTGAACAAGTTAACAGCAAGAAAGGTACTGCAGGCCTTGGGTTTCATGGCATCATGCATAATCTTGGTTCCATTTGCCAGACTACATATGAGAAAGCTTCAGTGGTACCTAAAGAATTTATGGTCCCAACACAGACACAGCCTAGAAACGGAAATTCCACTAATACCATGCTTAAAACAGGAGTTCCTATGGTGGGCTCATGCCAGGCAAACCCAGGCCTGCCCTTTCGCAAAGGTCAAGCAAGCCAGACCATCACAACAGATGCTTCAGACCTGGGATGGGGGCACATATGCTGGACAAATGCGTGCAAGGATTGTGGACACAGGACCAACTTCACCTGCACATCAACCTAAAAGAAATGCTGGCAGTAAAACTGGCAATCCAAAAGTTCAGACCATTTCTCAAGGAAGGCCAGTTGATGATAAGGACAGACAACACCACAGTCATGTGGTACATCAACAAACAAGGAGGCACTCATTCCTACCCCTATGCAGAATGACTTTGGAGCTGTGGACCCTGGCACTCAGCTACAACATCCAGTTACAGGCAATATTTGTACCAGGAAAAGAAAACTCTCTAGCAGATATGTTAAGCAGGACTACATCGGATGTCCACGAATGGCAGCTGCACCGGACATCTTCAAGACCATCTCAAGAAATGGGGAATGCCTCAGATAGATCTATTCGCATCACCTCTCAATCACCAGCTCAAAAATTCTGCACAAGGACATTCCACCCACTAGCATGGAAAGTGGACTCGCTCTCCTTCAGCTGGAAAGGACTAACAGCATATGCATTCCCACCTCTTCCCTTGATACACAAAGTATTACTAAAAATCAAGGAGGAACGGCCAAGGATAATCCTGATAGCTCCAAACTGGCCAAGACAACATTGGTACCCACTGCTGAGGAGCATGTCTCGGAACAATATGTGGCCAATACCCCTGATGCCTTTGATGCTAACTCAGAACAACTACAGCACCATGCATCCAAACCTAAAAACGTTGCAACTGACTGCATGGAACATCACATAGCAGCTGCTAATCCACAGCTTTCACAAAGAGTTAAAGACATTATTCTTGAAGCACGCAGACCTTCAACAAGAAGAAACTATGCTGGGAAATGGAAAAGGTTTGTCATTTGGAGCTCAGAAAGAGGTAAAGATGTATCAAACATAGATATGCCCAACATTCTGGAGTATCTGGCTGAACTACTTCATTCAGCCCTGTCCTATTCCTCCATCAAGATTCATGCATCAGCTATTTCAGCAGAATACAGCTTTGATCCACCTGTTTTTCACACCCTTTGCTCAGGCAGTTCCTCAGAGGAATCAAGAATGTAAAACCTCCAAGGAAACCACCATTACCAGCCTGGGACTTGAACTTTGTGCTAGAAAAATTGACTCTCTCACCTTTTGAACCAGCAGCAACAGCAGACCTGCAACACCTGTCATGGAAAACTGCTTTCCTACTGGCAATTACTTCAGCAAGGAGGGTTTCAGAACTACAGGCCTTAATGGCAGTGCAACCCTTTCTAATCTTCCACCAAGATAGAGTGTCCATGAGGACTAATCCTACATTTATGCCTAAGGTGGTATCCAGAGTGTCCTTAAACCAGGCAATCCACCTACCTACCTTCTTTCCCAACCCACAAAACAGGGGAAAGAATACTGCATACCTTGGATGTACATAGACAGCTACGCTACTACTTGGACAGAACAAAAAATAGCAGAAAGACTGACCAACTTTTCGTAGCCTATGCAACAGGAAGGGAAGGAAAAGCTATTTCCAAACAGACAATCTCCAAATGGATAGGAAATTGCATACGATTCTGTTACTCCTTCCATGGAAAGCAAATTCCACAGAACATAAGACCTCATTCTACAAGGGCAACAGCCACTACCACAGCCTTCTTACGAGGAGTGGCTACCAAAGACATTATTGAGGCGGCTACTTGGACCTCCGTGCATACATTTGCCAAGCATTATAATTTACCTCTATATTCCAAATCCCGAGCAGGGTTTGCCACTGCTGTACTGCAAGGGATCCTAAACACACCATAATCTACCTTTATCCTCCTCCCCTAGTTGGCTATGGTATTCTACCCAGTTGTTATGACTGCAGATGCATCCATGAAGGACATAGTACAGTTTTGTACCTACCATAAATGTAGATGTCCGAATTGGATAGCATCTGCAGTCAGGATTACCCTCCCTCCTTCCCCTCTGTGGTACTCCTAGGGTGTTTACCCTTCTAATAGCTAGCTAGTGGGGGGACTTCTTTCATGGTGTATTTGTTTGTATTTATGTACATACATGCTTATTTTTGTGTTTACCTCTATCTTTTGGAAACATTGGCATCTATCCAAAATTTTTAGCCTTCTAGAGGGCTTCTGGCATCTGGGGCAAGAAACACTGAAGAAAACTGATGCTTATATACCGGCCAACAGAGATGACGTCGGGTGAAGTGCGACATCAGCGGACCCGGACTTTGGAATCCGGCCGACTGAAGGGCTGCCTGACGACAGGACAACCCAGTTGTTATGACTGCAGATGCTATCCAATTCGGACATCTACATTTATGGTAGGTACAAAACTGTACTTTCTACCCCCTTTGTTTACTGGCATCATACTCGAGGTTGACTGCCAATTAGATATTACTGGGTGTGGCCTCTCACCCCCCAAGCCTTTGGGTGAGAATGCCTCCAGTCTGCCTGTCCTTCATCTTGGCTCCTACCATTCACTGCTGTCTTCACTAGTGTCAGAACGAGCAGTATCCATTGCGCACATGCTTTAGTGGAGTTTCTGAAAAACAGAATTCATCTGGTTGGTGCTTGACTGGTTAACTTACACTTGACTTGTCCCTACCATTCAGAGCTAGAATTTTTCCCAAGCTACATCGTATCTTTCACGGTCCCCTCTTAAAAGTACTGAAAGAGGGAGAGTGGTCATTTGGTTTTAGAGCAGTATTAGTAGGATTAGTGCTTTGTTAACAGCAGGCCAGGGTGTATTCCAGATAGCTTCTAGCCTTAAAAAAGAAGGTGGGATCCTATCTTGGACCAGAAATTTCTAAATAAAAATCTAATGGCAGACTCATTCCAAATTAGTTACTGTAACTGTGCTTCATGCCTTAGTAGTAGATTATATAGACTAATTCCCATAGTTACCTTCCTCATGGACAGGACTTGCATTGAGAGGATTATGAACTTTGGCGTTTTTTTCCTCTGCTTTTACCATGTAGTACGGTAGTAGCACTGTAATTCATAAGATCTATGCCCATATTGACTCACAGCAGTCTCCTACATTTGGATTAAGGCAGTTACTGATGGTGATACCCATCACCTTTTTCATGTCTGATGTGGGAATTTTTTTTTTGGTCACTATAGGAATTCTATTTGATATTGAAGAAAGACTGTAGTGTAGGTCAATTAAGCCTGTGAACTACTGAACTACTGTATTACTGTAAGTGCCTTAAGATGCCAAAGCAGTGATTGTCACTAGCTTTGCCTTTTCATTTTTGAATGTTTTTACAATGGTTTAATTATTGCTAGCACTAATGATTTCATTGTCCTTTTTTGCCATTGAGTTTTGATATCCTTGTTGCATCATACAGATTACTTCACAGAGTGGAAGAACCACCAGATATTCATCATATATTCATAAGAATATACTAAACATGCAGTCCATGAGACTATTGAAGTAGATGTCTAAGCACAGTGTACTAGGAATAATTAATTAGGTACCGACTCATGGAGTGCCATGCTACATACTCCAGGGGTGAGTTTTAGAGTACTTATCTTGTCACCCAGCTTAGATTTTTAAGGCAGCCATTTTGTTGCTGTGGTTGAAATTTATAGGGAGTTTATCCCATTAATAGGAGGATATGATAGGCTATGAATCTGTCACACCACTGGGTTTTGTTTGTGTCACTGAAGATTAAGATCTTTAGTGGGGAGGTGCTCGTGATGGTGATAGTCCTGAACAGTTGCTGGAAATCAAGAAAGTTAGGGTAGTTCATGGCCCAGGACGTTACCAATAGATGTTCATCACATTGGTCACTGTTGCAGTAGCCTTAGCTGTATGAGTTGCATCCTTCCAAGGATATAACCTCCAGCCAGCTTCCACAGCTTCAGGCACCTTCCACAAGCTCAAACTGTTAGCTTGAGCCGAGCTGACTTAAAAGTTTGGTTTGGGTACCAAGCCCTTAAGAGCTTTCCTGCAGTTGAAGAAGATGTTCTTTTGTTGGCTTTCAGGCATCAACAGTAACTTGTGCTGTTCCTTTTCTGGGCAGATAAGTTCCCTTTGTGTGTATGGGGGAGGGACTTTCCACATTACAAATTTGTTTTTATTGTACTTTCATGCTGCTGCTTCTTCTTCCTTCGGCTGCTGCCGTTAGGGGTCGCCACAGCAGATCAATTGTTTCCATTTCTTCCTGTCCTCTGCATCTTGCTCTGTCACACACACCACCTGCATGTCCTCTCTCATCACATCCATAAACCTTATCTTAGGCCTCCCTCTTTTCCTGTTACCTGGCAGCTTCATCCTTAGCATCTTTTTCCCAATATACTCTACATCCCTCCTAAGCACATGTCCAAACCAACGTAATCTTGCCTCTCTGGCTTTGTCTCCAAACCTTCCAACCTGGGCTGACCCTCTAATATACTTATTCCAAATCCTGTCCATCCTTGTCACACCCAGTGCAAATCTTAACATCTTCAACTCTGCCACATCAAGCACTGACTCCTGCCTTTTTGTCAATGCCACTGTCTCCAACCCATATAACATAGCTGGTCTCACTACCCTCTTGTAGACCTTCCTTTTCACTCTTACTGGTACTCGTCTGTCACAAATCACTCCTGACACTCTTCTCCACCCACTCCATCCTGCCTGTACTCCCTTCTTCACCTCTCTTCCACACTCACCATTACTCTTAACTGTCGATCCCAAGTACTTAAACTCATCCACCTTCGCCACCTCTACTCCCTGCATCCTCACCATTCCTCTATCTTCCCTCTCATTCACACACATATATTCTGTGTTAGTCCTGCTGACCTTCATTCCTCTTCTCTCTAGAGCATATCTCCACCTCTCCAGGATCTCCTCCACCTGTTCCCTACTCTCACTACAGATCACAATGTCATCTGCAAACGTCATAGTCCACGGGGACTCCTGTCTGATCTCGTCTGTCAACCTGTCCATCACCATTGCAAATAAGAAAGGGCTCAGAGCTGATCCTTGATGTAATCCCACCTCCACCTTAAGTGCATCCGTCACTCCCACCGCGTACTTCACTGCTGTCACACTACCCTCGTACATATCCTGTACCACTCTTACATACTTCTCTGACACTCCTGACTTCCTCATACAATACCACAAATCCTCTCTAGGCACCCTGTCATATGCTTTCTCTAAATTCACAAGACACAATGCAACTCCTTCTGACCTTCTCTGTACTTTTCCATCAACACTCTCAGAGCAGACATCGCATCTGTAGTGCTCATTCCTGGCATGAAACCATACTGCTAATCACTAATCATCACGTCCCTTAACCTAGGTTCCACTACTCTTTCCCATACCTTCATGCAGTGACTGATCAGTTTAATTTCTCTGTAGTTACTACAGCTCTGCACATCACCCTTATTCTTAAAAATCGGTACCAAAACACTTTTTCTCCATTCCTCAGACATCCTCTCACTTTCCAAGATTTCATTAAGCAGTGTAGTTAAAAACTCCAGTGCCATTTCACCTAAACACCTCCATGCTTCCACAGGTATGTCAACTGGACCAACAGCCTTTCCACTCTTCATCCTCTTCAGAGATATCCTTACTTCCTCCTTGCTAATCCACTGCACTTCATGATTCATTATCCGCACATCATCCAACCTTCTCTCCCTCTCTTCATTCATCAACCCCTCAAAGTACTCTTTCCATCTGTTCAACACATTCTCCTCGCTTGTGAGTACATTTCCCTCATTATCCTTTATCACACTTACCTGCTTCACATCTTTATTAGCTCGGTCCCTCTGTCTAGCCAATCGGTACTGGTCCTTTTCTCCCTTTTTAGTGTCCAACCTTTTATACAACTCTTCATACGCCTTATCCTTAGCCTTTGCCACCTCTCTCTTTGCCATGCACCTCATCTCCTTATACTCTTGTCTACTTTCTTCATCTCTTTGACAGTCCCACTTCATCTTTGCCAACCTCTTTCTCTGTATACTCTCCTGTGTGTCATTCCACCACCAGGTCTCCTTGTCCTCCTTCCTCTTTCCAGATGTCACACCAAGCACCTTTCTAGCCATCTCTCTTACTAGCTCTGCTGTAGTTACCCAGCTATCCGGTAACTCTTTACTGCCACCCAGTGCCTGTCTTAACTCTTCCCTGAACATCACTTCACAATTACCCTTTTTCAATTTCCACCATTTGATCCTTGGTGCTGCCCTCACACTCATCTTCCTCTTCTTGATCACCAATGTCATCCTACAAACCACCATCCTATGCTGCTTAACTACACTTTCCCCTATCACTTTACAGTCTCCAATCTCCTTCAGACTGGTCCTTCTACATAAGATATAATCCACCTGTGTGCATCTTCCTCCACTCTTGTATGTCACCCTATGCTCCTCCCTCTTGTTAAAATACGTATTCATCACAGCCATGTCCATCCTTTTCGCAAAATCCACTACCATCTGACTTTCTGCATTCCTTTGCTTAACACTATACCTACCCATCACTTCCTCATCCCCTCTCTTCCCTTCACCAACATGCCCATTGAAATCTGCTCCAATCACCAGTCTCTCACCCTTGGGTACAGTCATCACCACTTCATCCAACTCGCTCCAAAAATTTTTTTTATCTCATCCATCGCACACCCGACTTGTGGAGCATATGCACTAACAACATTCATCATTACACCATCAATTTCCAGCTTCATAAACAGCATTCTATCCGACACTCTTTTCACCTCCAAAACACTCTTAGCATACTGTTCCTTCAGGATAATGCCTACGCCATTTCTCCTCCCATCCACACCATGATAAAACAATTTGAAACCACCTCCGATACATCTAGCCTTGCTCCACTTCCATCTGGTCTCTTGCACACACAATATACCAACCTTCCTTCGGTCCATCATATCAGCTAGCTCTCTCCCTATACCAGTCATACTGCCAACATTCAAAGTTCCGACCCTCACTATCACAGTCCTAGCCTTTACCTGCCTTCAGGCATGCCTTCCCTTCCTTCTGCCAACAGTAGTCCAATTTCCGCCAGCACCCTGTTGGCCAACAGTACTGGTGGTGGTCGTTGTTAACCCGGGCCTCGACCGATCCGGTATGTATTTCTGCACTGTTGTCTGCATGTATGATTAGGCAAAATTTTATGCCGGATGCCCTTCCTGACGCAACCCTCCCCATTTATCCAGTCTTAGGACCGGCACAAAGAAATGCACTGGCTTGTGCATCCCCATTTGCTGGGTTATTGTACTTTCATGCTTATGAAAGTTATTTTTAAGCTAGGAGTTGGTGTTTTTAATGGACTGCCATGATACTTAACTGTACTTTTAAATGGAAGCATACTTTTTTCTGTCAGTTTAAAGTAGTTGAAAACCATTTTTTCAGATTTTTTTCTTCTGTGGAGAAATTTATTTTACTCTGGCAATGTGTTTTTTAAATTTGTCTTTATTTGTGAAAGTGACTTTTAAAGATATTAAATTTTTACCAGCTTATGCTGCTTGTTTTCCATGGGAAAAGGGCATCATTTTTGGCTTGACCATGGAACATTCTACCAGTCCCATGGTAATTTTTTCAGTCACAGAAAGGAAAAGTTAAGCAAACAGCCTTTGCCACCACAGCAGGGTAGCAGTTTGCCTCAACAGCAGATGAGTAACTCTGCTGTGTCCAAAGCTGGTTCCTTCTTAGACTACCCTGGATCCCAGTGGTGTAGCACTTATAGCCACTGTGGACTGGGAGTTACCAACATCTTGTGCAGCTGTTGGGAGTTCACTCAGTGAATAAGAGCGAGAGCTACTCTTGTCAGTCCCGGGAGCTGGAGTAGGGAAGATGTTCATAGTGTTTCACTGTTGCAATCATTACACTTGGGTTATCCTGCTGGCAGGCTACCAGCAGTCAGCCTGAATTCCAAAGTCCTGGTCCGGCGTCGATTGCTGTCACCTCTTCCTTGACGTCAGTGTGCCAGGGGTATAAAAGATGCAGCCAACACCATTTTCTTCAGTCGTTCTTGCCGCGCAGTGCCTGAAGCAAAAGCAGTTCGCAAGTGCCGGTCAGCCGACTCCTGAGATTTTCGAAATTGAATTTCAGATCCAAAGTCTTCTATAAAGCTAAGTACCCCATTGGGGAAACTTTTTTCTTGCTCCAGACTGATGTCAGAAAAAGTTAACAATTGTATTTCTTGTGGGAAGCAAATACCTCATAAGGATTTTCATTCTTACTGCATTCCTTGCCTAGGCCCTGACCACGATGTAGCTAGTTGTCGGTTTTGTGCTAGATTTAACCAGCGCATTGTTAAGCGTCGGTACAATTTTGCTTTTCATTACTTTGGCCAAAGGTTTAACTATACAATGCCGTCTGAACAACCGACAACCGGAATTCATAAAAAGCGCAAGGAAAAAGAAAAGGACAGGCATCTGCGGTCCAAAACCGGCGATGAAGCCTCTTCTAGGCCAGTCGCCGGTTCTCAGTGAGGCGCTTTCGCAGCCCCTGACACCTGCTACCTCAGAGCCGCAGGCCGCCTCAGACTCCCACGTGGAGACAGCCAGGCCTCTGGATACTCAAGGTATTGGGCCTTCGGAAGCTAATAAAATAAAACACAAATCCACCAGCACTTCACCAGAATATCTTTTTTATTACGTAAGCGATCTGGTACTTCGGCCTTTCGCCTTCATGGATCACATTCGGAAACTAATCCCTCAGATGGGTCTGGAGCCGCTGAGCAGGCATCGGCTTCTGAGGATGTTTTCAGACCTACACAGCTTTATATCAAGCCAACTTCAGCATCCAAGACAAAGACTAAAACAGTTTTAAAGACAAGGAAACAAGTACAGCATTCTCCAGGACAGACTTCCATGCCTAAGAAACAGATGCTCAAAATGGCCGAAGACCTAGTTACTTTGATCAGGGGTTCCCATTCCCCTCCTGATAAGAGGCCTAGGCAAGATACTGAATATGATTCTTCTGATCAGGTTTCCATTTCCTCTGACACTTCTTCAGAACAGGGATACTCTATTCCTCCCTATGAGGATTCTGATGCTGAAGAATCTATTCCTTCAGCTTCTCCTCAGGAAGATTACTCATTCGGGGAAACCCTGCATACCATGAGGGAGCATTTCCACTGGGGGAGCCAAGATTATTCAGATTCTGCGAAAAGGCTCAGAGACTTTCTTCTACTACCTCAGCACAGACCTCTTGCTATTCCACCTGTTCTAGACATTGTAGATGATGTAGTTTCAGAGTCAGGCCTGTCTCCCGAGTCTTTACCTCCTGCACCTGTTAAGCCAGACAGATACTACAGGGTTCCAGATTCTCATAAATTTCTATATAAAAACCCTGCTGCTGACCCAGAAATTATTTCTCAGGGTCCCAAAGGGGTCAAGACTGCTACTGCAAAAAACCCTGTTCCCTCAGATAAAGATTCTAGGGCACTGGACAGATGGGGAAAAAAAGTTTACACTTCTGCTACCTTGGCTGTAAGGACTTTAAATTGTCAGTTTCATATGCTTAAATATCAGCAATACTTAATGTCTCTGTTAAAACAGAAAATGTTGACTTAAATTCTGAATGTTCTGAGAACAAGGAATTGCAGGATTTATTGCATGCAGCTGAACAAGTGGGAAGACATACTTTGCAATGTAGTTATGATTCGCTGGAGGCCTCTTGCAGGGCCGCTGTAACAGGTTCTGTTATTAAAAGACATGCTTGGTTAAAGGAACAGACTCTGCCTGATCATGTTAAAGCAAAATTATTGGACGCTCCATTACAGCATGATACTTTGTTTGGTGTTAAGGCAGAAGAGGTGTTGAAGAAAATGGAGGATAAAGCTAAATGTATGCAGACAGTGAAGCATTTCTTACACTTACACCACCCAGATTTAGCAGGAACTGGCCTTCTAAGAATTGGTCCTTTCCTGTGTCAGACAGGCCACAAAGAGGCAGATTTAGACGCCTATAGAGGCAGACAACAGCCCAAAGGCTCATACAGGCCCAAACAATGGGGTGCTTCTACCTCCAAAAGCGGAGAAGACAAATCACAGCCATATAGGAAACAGTCCCAATGACTTCCCTCTGCCAATGCCCAGCACTTATCTTTTGGCAGCACCCTTAGGGAGAAAGCTAGCACTTTTTTCACAAAATAGGCACACGATCACCCAGGACAAATGGGTCCTAAATATAGTCTCTCAGGGCTACAGGTTCCACTTTCACACCCAAAGGCAAAAGGTATGCCAAACCTGCCACACAATCAATGGGCAGAGGCACAAAAACAAGTTTTATCCCTCATGAACATTAGGGCCATTCAGCCAGTGAGTGCCACAACAAGAGCAGGGACAAGGATTTTACTCAAGACTTTTCTTAGTACCAAGAAAGGACAAAGCATGGAGACCAATTCTGGACCTGTCTATTCTAAATACTTTTCTGGATGTTCCAAAATTCAAAATGTTGACTCTACAACAGCTTCTGCCCATGCTGGGCAAGAAGGCTTGGCTTGTAACTTTGGACCTCAAAGAGGCATACCTGCATGTCCCAATCAGATAATCTTGCAGAAGATACCTCAGATTCACAGCTGGCTCAATGCACTACCAATTCTCTGCACTGCCCTTTGGCTTATCTACTGCGCCCAGGGTCTTCACAAAATGCCTGGCACCAGTAATTGCATTTTGCAGACAAAGAGGAATTCAAATATATCCCTACTTGGACGACTGCCTTATTCAAGCAGAGACCAAGGACATTCTACTCAAGCATATGACGTTTTTAAAAATATTACTAATTTGCCTAGGGTACACAGTAAATGAAAAAAAATCAAAACTAGTACCCTCTCAAGAGGTAATATTCCTGGGTGCAAGCTTAAATACAACTGCCCAGATGGCTGATCTCACGCCAGACAAACAAAGGCAACTGACTTCTTACTTCAAAAGCATGGCAACAAAGACCCAGTTATCTGCAAGAAAAATTCTGCAGGCTTTGGGCTACATGGCCTCCTGCATTCTGCTAATTCCATATGCAAGACTGCATATGAGGAAACTACAATTGTATCTAAAAAGTGTTTGGACTCAACATTGCCACAGCCTGGAATCATTAATTTCACTCATTCCCTGCCTACAACAGGAGTTTCGATGGTGGGGTACAGGCCTGTCACCACAACAAGGTACAGCCATTCACTTTACCCACAGCCAGGCAAACACTAACAACAGATGCGTCAGATTATGCCTGGGGGGCCCACATGGCAGGAAAATGTATTCAGGGCACATGGCCCCCAAGCCAAAGGCGTCTTCACATCAATCAAAAGGAGATGCTAGCTGTCCAAAATGCCCTGACAGCCTTCAAGGACCTACTTCATCCAGGACAGCCGCTGATAAAGACGGACAGCACCACAGTTATGTGGTACATAAACAAGCAGGGGGGGCACACATTCTTACCCCCTCTGCAGACAAGCCATGATTTTGTGGAACACAGCAATGACCTACCAAGTACACCTGCAAGCACAATTCCTGCCAGGAAAAACAAATTTTCTGGCAAATGAACTAATCAGAAAACCTCATGGATCCTCACGAGTGGAAACTAGATCCACAAATCTTCAGCATGATAACAAGGAAATGGGGATGCCCAGACATAGATCTTTTTGCTTCCCCTCACAACTGCCAACTTCAGAGATTCTGCACAAGGGCTCATTACAAATGAGCATGGAAAGTGGATGCCTTGTCATTCAGCTGGAACAACCTTACAGTATATGCCTTTCCTCCACTGCCTTTCCTCCCCAAGGTACTCCTAAAGGTCAGACAAGAGAAGCCACAAATGATACTGATTGCCCTAGATTGGCCACGCCAACACTGGTACCCAATCCTAAAGAGCTTGTCCCAAGGCCCAGCCTGGACATTGCCTCAGATACCTCATTTACTGACCCAACAAAGCAGTCAGATCCTGCACAGCCATCTCAGAACCCTAAATCTAGCTGCATGGCGGATAGTGTAACCATTCAGAATACACCTCTCTCTAAAGCGGTTATGGATGTTATTTTGGAGGCTAGGAGGCCCAGCACCAGAAAATCTTATGCAAAAAAATGGAAGAGATTCTGTGCTTGGAACCAGGCACAAGGAATTGACACGCTTGTCCCAAATATACCTCAGATTTTGCAATATCTAACTGAGATGCTGGACAAAGGCCTACCCTTCTCATCAATTAAGATCCATGCCACTGCCATTTCAGCTCATTACAATGCAGACCCACCTATTTTTTCACATCCATTGCTTAGGCAGATCCTCAGGGGGGCCAAAAATATAAGACCTCCTCCAAGGAGAGCACCAATACCTGCATGGGACCTCAATTTTGTCTTGGAAAAACTCGCACAGCCTCCTTTCGAGCCAGCCAATACAGCTGAGATAAAATACATATCATGGAAAACAGCTCTGTTCCTAGCAATAACTTCAGCAAGAAGAGTCTCAGAGTTACAGGCATTAATGGCTGTGGAACCTTTTATCATCTTTCATCCGGACAGGGTTTCTCTAAGGACAAACCCAACATTTATGCCTAAGATGGTGTCCAGTGTGGCTGTTAACCAAACCATTCATTTGCCTACTTTTTTCCCAAACCCACAGAATAAAGGGGAGAGACTTCTGCATTCTTTGGACATGCACAGACAGTTACGCTTCTACTTGGACAAAACTAAAGCTTTCAGAAAGACTGAGCAACTTTTAGTGGCATATGCTGCAGGATCACAAGGAAAGGCCATCTCAAAGCAGACTATTTCAAAATGGATAGGACACTGCATTCATTTCTGCTATTCACAACATGGCAAGTCAGTGCCTAAGGGCATTAGACCACATTCTACTAGTGCAGCAGCCACCTCAGCAGCCTTCCTCAGAGAAGTACCAACCAAGGATATTTTGGAGGCTGCCACTTGGACTTCAGTGCACACTTTTACTAAGCACTACCACTTACCTCTTTACTTTAAATCCAGAGCAGGCTTTGCCACTGCAGTTCTGCAGGGCCTTCTAGCCACTCCTAATTCTTTTTAGACACAGCTGCCCAACCTCAGCTTTGGGATTCAACCCAAGTGTAATGACTGCAACAGTGAAACACGATGAACATAGTACAGTTGTGTACCTACCATAAATGTAGATATTCGAGTGTATTCACTGTTGCAGTCCAGTTTGCCCACCCACCATCCCCCTATCTTTGCTGGGACTTATCTGTACTTCTCTATCCTATACAACCTATGTGGTGTATTTGCTTGTAGATGAAGGTATTGTTTATTTTAGTGCATGCTTTTATAAGCAATGTTTTTTAGCCTACCCTTTTGGGGGCACCTGACATCTGGGGCAAGAAAAACTGAAGAAAATGGCGTCGGCTGCAGCTTTTATACCCCTGGCGCACTGACGTCAGGGAAGAGGCAACAGCAAACGACGCCGGACCAGGACTTTGGAATTCAGGCCGACTGTGGGTAGCCTGCCAGCAGGATAACCCAAGTGTAATGACTGCAACAGTGAATACTCTCGAACATCTACATTTATGGTAGGTACGCAACTGTACTTTTCCCTATTTGGTCAGAATGTTGTGCCTTTCTCTGTGCAAGCTATTGCTGACTAACACTATTGGCCCCATTTTTCCTTTGAAAAAGAAGTAGAAATCTAAACGTATTTCTACTCCTCCTTGAATGTCCTTATGAGTAGTTCTCTGGATGTGGCTAAGATTTAATTCAGGCTATTGAACCTTCCTGTAAGGTGGATTCTGGAAAAAGAAAGCAGGATATTTCTTATTCTTAAGAAATTAGATTCTGAATCTGGACAGGAAGATGAAGGGGCAGATGCAGGGTTTTCTCCTAAGATTGTAATTCAGACTCTGAGATGATCTCAAGCTTTCCTGATTTTGTTTGTGGGAGATTTCTTTCTTTGAGGCTATTTCCAGAAGGTGCCAGAGTTTTCACTAGCAGAACACTGAAGTTTCTGAATACCTCAGAAAATATACAAGCTGTTTCAGAAGGAATTTACAGAACCTTCACCCATTACTCTAGTTGTGTGGAGGATGTCACCGCCTGTGATTTTCCCAGATAGTCCATCTGCAACCCCTGAAAAGGTAGGTAGAATGTATAAAGTTGCTCAGTCTTAAGTTTTTATACACTCATCCCAAACCTGAGCTAGCGGTTATAGATTTAGTTAATCCTACTACTACTAAATATTTGGTTAATTCCAATCCTGGTCTTTCAGCTGAGGATGGGAAGATTGATTAGTATGAGGAAAACGTATACGCTTCTGCAGCTTTGGTTTTCAGAATTTTGAGTTGTTAGGTACATATGTTAAAATTTATTTTGACTAATTGTGAAAGGATTAGGAATATTTTGACTGCAGTTTCTTTTTATGAGATAAATCTGCTCTAAATTAGTTTCTTGCATTGTAAAGTTCACAGTGCATCACTTACAGTGTGTATGACTTGGTTGATACTACTTCCAGGGCTATGGCTGCTGGTACTGTTTTGAGGAGATTTTACTGGCTGTATTCTGAGAACCTTCCAGATGATGTAAAAAATTAGATTTTAAACTCCTCTTTAGATAGAAATTCAGTTGCTGGCTCCTCTGCTGCAGAGGTTCTCAAAAAGTGTGAAAGAGGTGAGTTGATGCAGGGAATTTCTAAGATTTTTCAGCCTTTCTTTTCCAAATGTTCCTAGGGATTTTGTAACCTTTCAAAAAAAAAAAAACACTCGGCAAAATGCGGGTAAACGGATTAAAAAGAAATAAGGGGGGGTCCAAAAAATGAAAACAAGGACTATTTAGGAATTAGCTACACACACACCCGCACCCCACCTTGGGAAGTCCCTTTTTATTTCCACTTTTCTCTTTGGCAACTGATGGTTTTAAACAGTGGCTTCTGATGATCATTGAACAAGGTTACAGATGAAAGTGGGAAGAAATCCCTCCTTTCTAGGGGTTGATTCCTCAAAAACCGACTCGACTCTTGTTATCTCCCATTGTCCTTTAACACACTGTCTCGGGGAGTGGTTGAACCAGTTCCTCCTTTCCAGGTTGGGAAAGGTTTTTTTCAGGGATGTGTTTAGTGCCAGAGAAATAAATACTTGGAGACCAGTTCTGGGTCTTTCTTTCCTAAACCTGTTTTGTGATGGTGCTCAAATTCAAAATACTGTCACTTCACAACTGGTTACATCTTTGTCATTTAAGTTTTGTGGTAACACTAGATTTAAAAGATGCATATCGCATCCCTATTCATCCAGACTTCAGACATTTCTTAAGTTTTTGATTTGATTACCTTGATCAGGGGTTCCCATCCCCCTCCTGATAAGAGACCTAGGCAAGAGACTGACTATGAATCTTCAGATCAGGTTTCCATTTCTTCTGATTCCTCTTCTGATCAGGAATATTCTTTTCCCCCCTCTGAGGATTCTGATGCTGAAGAATCCATACCTTCAGCTTCTCCTCATGAGGACTGTTCTTTTGGGGAAACCTTACATACCATGAGGGAGCATTTCCACTGGGAGAGCCAAGATTTTTCAGAATCTAAAAAGAGGCTCAGGGATTTCTGTTACTACCTCAGCACAAGCCACTAGCCATCCCTTCTGTGTTAGACATTGTAGATTGTGTTTTCGGAGTCTAGCCTTACCCCTGACTCCTTACCTCCAGCTCCTTTTAAGCCTGACAGATATTACAGGGTTCCTGACTCACATAAATTCCTTTTTAAAAACCCTGCTGCAGACCCAGAAACTATTGCTCAGGGTCCCACGGGAGTTAAGGCTTCAGCTGCAAAACACCCTACCCCTTCTGACAGCGATTCTAGGGCACTGGATTGATGGGGAAAAAAGGTTTACACATCTGCTACCTTGGCTATAAGGGCTTTAAACTGTCAGTTTCATATCCTCAAATATCAACAACATGTCATGGCATTGCTTAAACAGAAAATGTTGTTAAACTCTGAATGTGCAGAAGACAAGGAAATGCAGGATATATTGCATGCAGCTGAACAAGTTGGAAAGCATACTTTGCAATGTGGTTTTGATTCTTTAGAGGCCTCCTGCAGGGCCGCAGTTACAAGTTCTGTAACTAGAAGGCATGCTTGGTTAAAGGAACAAAATCTGACTGATCATGTTAAAGTTAAATTATTAGATGCACCTTTACAGCATGATTCTTTGTTTGGTGTTAAGGCAGAAGAGGTGTTAAAGAAAATGGAGGACAAGGCTAAATCTATGCAAACGGTCAAAGATTTCTTACAAGTACAGCCACCTAGGTTTAGTAGACACTGGCCAACAATGAATTGGTCCTTTCCTATGTCAGACAGACCTCAAAGGGGCAGACCCAAACGCCCTAGAGGCAGATCCCAGGCTCAAGGTTCAAACAGGTCAAAGCAATGGGGTGCTTCTACCTCCAAAAGTGGAGAAGACAAATCACAACCTTACAGGAAACAATTCCAATGACTTCCCCCTGCCGGCACCAAGCACTTATTTTCTGGCAGCACCCTTAGGGGGAAAATTAGCACTTTTTTCTCAAAATTGGCACATTATAACACAGGACAAGTGGGTTCTAAATATCATGTCACAAAGCTACAAGTTCTATTTCCATACCCTGCCAAAGGCAAACGGTTGGCCAGATCTGCCAAAAAAATCAATGGGCAGAGGCACAAAAACAGGTCTCATCCCTCATGGACATGAGGGCCATTCAACAAGTGCCAGAGCAATAGTGGCGACAAGGATTTTACTCGACTGTTTTTGGTACCCAGAAAGGACAAGGCCTGGAGGCCAATACTGGACCTATCGATTGAGAACACATTCCTGGATATTCCAAAATTCAAAATGTTAACTCTACAGCAGCTTCTGCCCATGCTGGGCAAGAATGCTTGGCTTGTGACTTTAGACCTAAAAGAGGCATACCTGCATGTCCCAATCAGACAAATATGCAGAAGATACCTCAGATTCAAGGCTGGCTCAATGCGTTACCAATTCTCTGCACTGCCCTTTGGCTTATCTACTGCACCCAGGGTCTTTACAAAGTGCCTGGCACCAGTAATTGCATTCTGCAGACAGAGAGGAATACAAATATATCCTTAATTGGACGACTGTCTAATTCAAGCAGAGAACAAGGACATCCTTCTACAGCATCTGGCTTTTGTGAAAAAACTTTGAACATGCCTAGGGTACACAGTCAACGAAAAGAAATCAAAACTAGTACCCTCTCAAGAGATAACATTTCTTGGTGCAAGCTTAAATACAACTGCCCAGATGGCTTATCTCATGCCAGACAACCAAAGGCAACTGACTACCTATTTCAAAATGTTAGCAACAAAGGCCCAGTTATCTACAAGAAAAATTCTGCAGGCTTTGGGCTTCATGGCATCTTGCATCCTACTAATTCCAAATGCAAGACTGCATATGAGGAAACTTTAGTGGTACCTAAATAGTGTTTGGACTCAACATTGCCCCAGCTTGGAAACTATAATTACTCTCATTCCCTGCCCGCAACAGGAGTTTCGATGGTGGGCAAAGGCTTGCACCAAAACAAGGGACAGCTGTTCACATTACCCCCAGCCAGGCAGACACTAACAATGGATGCATCAGATTATGCGTGGGGGGCCCACATGGCAGGAAGATGCATTCAGGGAAAATGGACCTCAAACCAAATGCATCTACATATCAATCAAAAAGAGATGCTAGCTGTTCAAAATGCCCTGACAGCCTTCAAGGACCTACTTCATCCAGGACAGCTACTGATAAAGACAGACAATACCACGGTCATGTGGTATATAAACAAGCAGGGGGGGGCACAAATTCTTACCCCCTTTGCAGACTAGCCATGACTTTGTGGGACACAGCATTGACTTACCAAGTACATCTGCAGGCACAATTCTTGCCAGGAAGGAAAAATACTCTGGCAGACGATCTAAGTAGAAACCTCATGGATCACCACGAGTGGCAGTTGGATCCACAAGTCTTCAGCATAACAAGGAAATGGGGATGCCCGGACATAGCTCTATTTGCTTCTCCTCGCAGCTACCAACTAAAGAGATTCTGCACAAGGATTTATCACAGACAAGCATGGAAAGTGGACACCCTATCCTTCAGCTGGAAAAACCTATCAGTATATGCCTTCCCCCCTCTGCCTCTCCTCCCCAAGGTGTACTCCTAAAGGTCAGACAGGAGAAGCCAAAGATGATACTGATTGCACCATACTGGCCCCGCCAGCACTGGTACCCAATATTAAGGAGCGTGTCTCAATGCCCAGCTTGGACCTTACCTTAAGTACCGCATCTACTGTCCCAGCAAAACAATCAGATTCTGCACAGCCAGCTCAGGACTTTAAACCTGGTAGCATGGTGGATAATGTAGTCATTCAAACACACCCTCAGCAAAGCTGTGATGGATGTCATTTTGGAAGCCAGAAGGCCTAGTACTAGAAAATCTTACGCTGGAAAATGGAAGAGATTCTGCGTTTGGAACCAGGCACAAGGAACAGATACAGCTATGCCAAATATTCCTCAGATTTTACAATGCTTAACTGATATGCTGGACAAAGGCCTATCTTTCTCATCTATTAAAATTCATGCTTCTGCCATTTCGGCTCATTACAATGCAGAGCCACCAATCTTTTCTCATCCCATATTAAAACAGTACCTCAGAGGAGCCAAAAATTTAAGGCCTCCAAGGAGATCACCAATGCCTACATGGGACCTCAACTATGTCTTGGAAAAACTCACCTTGCCTCCTTTTGAGCCAGCTGCTACTGCTGATATAAAGATGTTCTTCATCTCACATTGCTGCAGTCCTAACACTTGGGTAGTCCGCTGTCCCTCGGTCGGCCCGAATATCAGAGTATAAGGCTGACGTCGGTCAAGGCGCATTTGACTGACATCAGAACGTCAGGGTACAAATGCGCATGACCGACGCCATATCCTCAGTCTTTTTTGCCGCATGGTCCGATGCAGAAGCAGTGTTGCAAGTGCCGTTCGGCGTTCTGAAATTTTTCAATTCGAGTTTCAGACCGAAGTCAGAGTTGGTTAAGTACCCGTTGGGGAATATTTTGTTTTTTCTTGCCTCAGTGGTTTACCGGATGTCAGAAAAAGTGAATAACTGTATTTCTTGTGGGAAACAGATACCGCATAGGGATTACCATAATTTGTGTATACCTTGTTTGGGACCTGAGCACGACGTTGTTGGGTGCCGCTTTTGTGCTAGGTTCAATAAACGCACTATAAAGCGGAGGTTGGATTGTGCCAGGTTGGTCTTTGGGAAGCGGTGCAATTACAAAATGCCGTCGGATGCTCCGGCCGCTTCCTCAAAGAAGCGCAAGGACAAGCAGTTAAACCTAGGTTAGAGGAGTCGTCCGAACCGCACGCCGGTTCTTTAGAAGCGTACGTGGAACCGGTGGTTCCGACAGAGGCCTCTCTGGAGTCCCAGGGAGAAACTTTGATTTTACAGGATGTGGCCTCCCAGGAGACAGGTCAGGCTGTAGGGGCTTCTCAGATAACTGTACTCCCCTCCCTTCCTAAGGGGTCTAGGCCCTCTCTTTCTGCTTCCAAGGCTTCTCCTAGAGGCAGGTCTAGTTTAGCTTCTGTGGGTGTCACTCCTAGTTCTTCAGGTTCTGTGCCCAAGAAGCACATGCTTAAAATGGCAGAAGATTTAATTACTTTAATTAGAGGCTCTATGCCCCTCCTGATAAGAGGCCTAGGATTGAACCAGTGTTGGGGATTGGGAGCAGGCTTGGATGTGTCTGAGTCTTGACTGAAGACTTGCAGGAGTATGCTCATTATTCTGATTCTGATGTGGATGATTCTACTCCTTCTGCTTCTCCTCCTGAGGATTTTTCTTTTCAGAGACCCTTCACTCCATGAGAGAGCATTTTAAATGGGAAGGTCAGGACTTCTCTGATTCCAGGAAAAGGCTTAGGGAATTTTGTTTTACCCCAGCATAGGCCTTTGGCTATACCTCCTGTTCTGAATGTGGTGGAAGATGTGTTTGCAGAGGCTTCTCTTAATCCTGATTCTTTGCCTCCTGCTCCTGTTAAACCTGATAGGTATTACAGGGTGCCTGAAGCTCATAAGTATCTTTTAAGAGTCCTAGGGCAGACCCAGAAACTGTTAGCCAGGGGCCTAAGGGTGTTAAGGCTTCTGTTGTCAAGAATCCGGTTCCTGCAGATAAAGAGGCCAGGGCCTTGGATAGATGGGGTAAGAAAGTTTATACTTCTTCCACTCTAGCCATGAGAGCTTTGAATTGCCAGTTTCACATGTTGAAATATCAAAATTATCTCCTTTCACAGTTGAAATCTAAGGTTGATGCTCTGGCGGAAGGTATTGATTGTAAAGAGTTACAAGATTTAGTGCATGTTTCTGAACAGGTGGGTAAGCACTCTTTGCAGTGTGGTTTTGATGCTGTACAGGCCTCGTCTAGGGTGGCTGCCACTGGGTCAGTTCTTCGCAGGCATGCCTGGCTGCGGGATCAAAATTTATCTGACCATGTTAAAACTAGGATTTTGGATGCCCCTTTGCAATCTGATGTCTTGTTTGGTTCCCCTGTTGAGGCAGTTTTAAAGAAAATGGAAGACAAAGCTAAGTCTATGCAGACTGTTAAAGAATTTTTGCAGGTTCAGCCTCCAAAGTTTAGTAGAAATTGGCCTACTAAGGGGTGGACGTATCCTTCTTATGATTCCCAGTCTAGGGGTAGATCTAGACGTGGCAGGGGCAGAGGTCAGGGCTCTTTCAGGCCTAGAACAGGGAGTTCTCCTGCACAGTCTTCAGGTGAGGGCAGGGGTCAGTCCTTTCGTAAACAAACCCAATGACCTACCTTTTCAGCTGCCAGAACCTTCTCGCCTGGCAGCACCTTTGGGATGAAGGTTGGCACTTTTCAAAGAAAATTGGAGTTTGATTACCCAAGACAGATGGGTATTGGATATCATACATCACGGTTACAGGTTTTATTTCCATACCTTGCCTCCTTTCAAGGGCATGCCAGACATTCCTCCTCAACAAAGAATAGAGGCTCACAAGCAAATTTCTCTGTTACTCCAAATAGGGGCCATACAGCCGGTTCCTATGCCAGAAAGAGGCCTAGGATTTTATTCTCGCCTGTTTCTTGTACCAAAAAAGGGGAACACGTGGAGAACAATTTTGGATTTATCTATCCTCAACACTTATCTGGACATTCCCAAGTTCAAAATGTTGACGTTACAACAGCTTTTACCTCTGCTGGGCAAGGATCACTGGATGGTAACTTTGGATCTCAAGGAGGCTTACCTTCATGTTCCTATCAGGCTAAGTTGCAGGAAGTATCTGCGTTTTCGGACTGGGACTTCTCACTATCAGTTCTCTGCATTGCCCTTTGGCTTATCTACTGCCCAGAGTATTTACGAAAGTTCTGGCTCCAGTGATAGCTTTCTTCAGGCTGAAAGGAATACAAATCTATCCTTATTTGGACGATTGCCTGATTCTGGCTCAAGAAAGGGACGAGCTTCTTAGTCATTTGGAATATGTGATAGCAGTGCTAAGATGCCTGGGGTATTCTGTGAGCGAAATAAAGTCCAGTCTAGTACCCTCTCAAGACATGTGCTTTCTGGGTGTGAGACTGAATACAGCATCCCAGATGGCCTTTCTAACCCCGGACAAACAAAAGAATCTTTCCCTTTACTTCCATCATCTATCTCTTCAGTCCGGGCTGACTGCAAGGACAGTCCTTCAAGCCTTAGGGTTCATGGCATCTTGTATTCTGGTGCTTCCCAATGCCAAACTGCATATGAGGAAGTTGCAATGGTATCTCAAAAATGTATGGACACAGCACTGCCAGGATCTGGACACTGTCATTCCAATAATACCTTGCATTCAAAAGGAATTTTTGTGGTGGGCTCAGGAATGTCACCTAAACAAGGGACTCTCTGTGACCCGGCCAGAGGCGAGTCAAATTTTAACGACAGATGCCTCGGACAAAGCTTAGGGAGCTCATCTAAGCAGAAAGTGGATACAAGACAAGTGGCCTGTCAGACTACAGCATCTACATATCAACTTGAAGGAGATGTTAGCAGTCCAGTTTGCATTAATAACTTTCAAGGATTTACTTCTTCCAGGGCAGGTGTTGATTCTAACAGACAACACAACTGTCATGTGGTACATCAACAAGCAAGGGGGAACACATTCTTATCCTCTATGCAGGCAAGCAATGATTTTGTGGGAGACTGCTCTCAGTTTACAACTAAGTCTTCAGGCAAGGTTTCTGCCAGGAGCACAGAACTCCTTAGCAGATATGTTAAGCAGACAAATCATGGATCCCCACGAGTGGAAACTGGATCTTCATGTATTTCAGAAATTGACAGTGTCCTGTGGAACTCCAGACATAGATCTGTTCGCTTCTCCACTAAACCACCAGCTGCCAAAGTTTTGCACAAAGAGGTTTCATCCCACAGCTTGGAAAGTGGATGCTCTTTCTTTCAGTTGGAAAAATCTTCATGTGTATGCCTTTCCACCTCTGCCTCTCCTCCCAAAGGTACTTCTGAAGGTCAGACAGGACAAGCCAAGGATGATTTTGATAGCTCCAGATTGGCCTCGACAGCACTGGTACCCATTACCCATTACTGAGAAGTCTGGTACGGAAGCCTCCATGGCCTTTGCCTTTGATTCCACATCTGTTGTCCCAGGAGGACAGTCATTTGCTCAATGTCAAACTTCGCTCTCTTCACCTAACAGCCTGGCATATTGTGTTTTAAACCATAGAGGGTCTCAACTTCCACAACAAGTTTTGAATGTGATTTTGGAAGCTAGAAGGCCTAGTACAAGGAAAGTGTACGCAGATAAATGGAAGAGATTTTTGTTTTGGAGTGCAGCTAAGGATTTGGATGTTTCTGAGCCTGATTTAAGTGTGGCTCTTTAATATCTTACTGAGTTATTAGACAAAGGTTTGTCCTTCTCTTCTATTAAGATTCATGCTGCAGCAATTTCAGCTCACTACGACTGTGACCCACCATTGTTTTCTCATCCTTTGTTCAAGCAATTTCTTAGAGGGCAAAGAATATAAGACCCCCGAAGGGCTCCTACTCCTGCTTGGGATCTCAATTTTGTGTTGGAGAAACTCACTCTACAACCTTTTGAGCCTGCAGCTACTGCTGAGTTGAAATATTTGTCATGGAAGACTGCTTTTTGTTGGCCATTACCTCTGCAAGAAGGGTTTCTGAATTGCAGGCCCTTATGGCAGTTGAGCCTTTCTTAATTTTCCATAAGGATAGGGTATCTTTCACTAATCCTTCCTTTATGCCTAAAGTGGTTTCTAGTGTGGCTTTAAACCAAACTATTCATTTGCCTACTTTTTATGCAAATCCCCAAAATAAAGGGAAAAGATTTTGCGCACTTTAGATGTACACAGGCAGTTGCGATATTATTTGGACAGAACTAAAGGGTTCAGACAATCTCAGCAGTTATTAGTTTCTTTTGCTTTGTGCTCTCAGGGCAAGCCCGTGTCAAAACAAACTATTTCTAAGTGGATTGGATTTTGCATTGCTTTCTGTTATTCCCATCATGGCAAAGAGATTCCAGCTGGGATTAGGCCTCATTCCACTAGGGCTACTGCCACTTCAACAGCTTTTTGAGGGGTGGCAACTAAGGATATTTTGGAGGCAGCCACTTGGAGTTCAGTGCATACCTTCTCTAGGCATTACCACCTTCCATTGTACTCTAAATCTAGGGCTGGTTTTGCCACTGCTGTGTTGCAGGGCATTTTGGCAGCTCCTGCTTCATTATAGTTTAGCCATCCTCCCTTACCTCTGCTTTGGGATTCTACCCAAGTGTTAGGACTGCAGCAATGTGAGATGAAGAACATAGTACAGTTTTGTACCTACCATAAATGTAGATGTTCGAAGATCCACATTGCTGCTGTCCAATTTACCCTCCTCCTTCCCTCTGTAGTTTGAGGTGGTTGTGTGGGTTGGGTTATCCATCTGAGGTATATTGTGTATATTGTATATATTGTATATATTGTACATATTTTTGGTGTTAGGCTGGTTGGTTGTTTAGCTGTTGTCTATGGGTTTTGACCTTTCTTTTTAGGGTCTTCTGACATCTGGGGCAAGAAAAGACTGAGGATATGGCGTCGGTCATGCGCATTTGTACCCTGGCGTTCTGATGTCAGTCAAATGCGCCTTGACCGACGTCAGCCTTATACTCTGATATTCGGGCCGACCGAGGGACAGCGGACTACCCAAGTGTTAGGACTGCAGCAATGTGGATCTTCGAACATCTACATTTATGGTAGGTACAAAACTGTACTTTTTTATCTTGGAAAACAGCTCTGCTCCTAGCAATAACTTCTGCAAGACGAGTTTCAGAGCTACAGGCACTCATGGCTGTGGAACCATTTATCATTTTTTATCTGGACAGGGTCTCCCTGAGGAAAAACCCAACATTTATGCCTAAAGTGGTGTCCAGTGTGGCTCTTAACCAAACCATTCATTTGCCAACTTTTTATCCAAATCCACGGAACAGGGGGGAAAGAATTCTGCATTCTTTGGACGTACACAGACAGCTTAGATTCTACTTAGACAGAACCAAAGTTTTCAAAAAGACAGAGCAATTACTAGTGGTATATGCGGCAGGATCACAAGGAAAGGCTATCTCAAAGCAGACTATTTCAAAGTGGATAGGCCACTGCATTCGTTTCTGCTACTTATACCATGGCAAGCCAGTGCCTAAGGGCATTAGGCCACATTCCAGCAGAGCTGCAGCCACTTCAGCAGCCTTTCTCAGGGGAGTACCAACCAAGGACATTTTAGAAGCAGCTACTTGGAGTTCAGTGCACACCTTTACAAAGTGCTATCATCTGCCACTCTACTCAAAATCCAGGGCGGGCTTTGCCACTGTAGTTCTGCAGGGTGTCATAGCCAATCCTAATGCTGTTTAGCTCCAGCCTCCCAACCATAGCTTTGGGAATCTACCCAAATGTAATGACTGCAACAGTGAAACATGAAGAACATAGTACAGTTGTGTACACTTACCATAAATGTAGATGTTCGAGTGTATTCACTGTTGCAGTCCAGGTTACCCACCCGCCATCCCCCCTTTTTCTTCTGATGGAACCTATCTTTCCTTTTCTGATTTATACAACCTATGTGGTGTATTTGCTTGCGGATGAAGGTAAAGTTTATATTGCTGCAAGTAATTTTATATATAGATATAAATTTTGACTACCCTTTTAGGGGGCACCTGACATCTGGGGCAAGAAAAAGAAAATGGCGTCGGCTGCTACTTTTATACCCCTGACGACCTGATGTCAGGGAAGGGGCGACGACAGCCGACGCAGGACCCAAGACTTTGGAATTCAGGCCTACTGAGGGCAACCTGCCAGCAGGATTACCCAAATGTAATGACTGCAACAGTGAATACACTCAAACATCTACATTTATGGTAAGTATACACAACTGTACTTTTCCTGTTCACAGGCTTCCCTAGTATATTGCTGCAGACCATTTGTTCAGGTCGTTCCCCTGTAAAAATTTGCCCTGAACTGTACCAAACTAATATAGAAATGCCTTGGTGTGTGCTGCTGCTTTTTCATGTTTATAGCAAATAGAAGATTTCCACAAAGGGTCTCCTTGCTCTTTGATCAAAAAGCATGATCCTCTGTGCCCATTCATACCTGCCTTCGCACTGTTTCCTTTGCTGTTTAAAACACAGGTGTCACTATTTTAGTTTTGCATTAGTAGTGATTTTTATTTTCATATGTAACATTGGTTTGTATGCAGGCGCACAAATGACTACCGGTTCAGGGGATTTTGTTATACTTTTAGATTATTTATTTTTGGATATTGTGAAAAAAGGATGTTCATCGTGCATACAGCTGCAGTCATAACAGATGGGTTTTCCTGCCTTCAGGCGGGTCCTTGGTCGGCCGAATTCCTAAGTCTAGGTCTGGCGTCGGTTGTAGTCGCTTCTTCCCTGATGTCAGTGCAGCAGGGGTATAAAAGAACCAGCCGACGCCATCTTCTTCAGTCTTTCTTGCCGCACTGTGCCCGAAGCAGAAGCTGTTCGCAAGTGCCGGTCGGCCAGCTCCTGAGATTTACGAAAATATTTCAGCCGAAGTCTTCTTGAAAGCTAATTACCCCGTTGGGGAAACTTTTCTTGCCTCAGACCGATGTCAGACAAAGTTAATAATTGCATTTCATGTGGGATGCAAATACCGCATAAGGATTTCCACTCTTTCTGTATTCCTTGCTTAGGCCCAGACCACGACGTCTCGGCCTGCCGTTTTTGTGCTAGATTCAACAAACGCACTATTAAGTGTCGGGCGGAGTTCGCCCATCACTATTTTGGTAAAAAATGTAATTATATTATGTTGTCGGATACTCTAACTCCAGTTTTGAGTAAAAGACGCAAAGATAAGGACCGACATACGAGGTCCGCGACTTCTACTGACACCACGCTAAGGCCGACTACCGGTTCTCAGCGTGGTGCCTATGCAGCCCCTGAGTACCGATGACACTTCATTGCTGGTGTCTTCTGTGCCCGAGGTCGCAGGCTCCCTCGGCCCCCATTCCGACTGCAGATACCCACGCCACTTTTGGCGGGGAAACCCAGAGTTTAGACAGGCCTACCATTTCTCAAGGTGTCTTCAGGCCTTCCTCCTTCTCTATTAAGACTTTCACAAAATCTAAAGCAGCCATGAAAACTAAAAAACAAGGACCACATACCCCCTGTCAAGGCCCCATGCCTAAAAAACAGATGCTCAAAATGGCTGAGAATTTGATTATTCTTATCAGGGGTTCTCAACCCCCCTCGGACAAAAGGCCCAGATTAGAGGAAGACTACTCTCCCTCAGATCAAGCCATTACCTCTGAACATTCTGAAGACCAGGAATATACATATTCTCCTTTTGAAGACTCTGATGCAGAGGAGTCTATTCCCTCGTTCTCCCCCCCCCCTGAGGACTATTCTTTTGGGGAAACCCTACATACTTTGAGGGAACACTTTCAATGGGAAGGCCAAGATTACTCAGATTCCAAAGAAAAGGCTCAGGGATTTTCTCTTGCTCCCCCAGCATAGTCCCCTGGCTATCCCTCCTGTCTTAGATATATTCAATAATGTGTACACAGATGCCAGCCTCAACCCAGATTCTTTACCTCCAGCTCCTGTTAAACCAGACAGGTATTACCGGGTTCCTGATTCACACCAGTTCCTATACAAAAGCCATACTGCTGACCCAGAAACTATTTCACAGGGTCCCAAGGGAATTAAGGCCTCTACTGCTAAAAACCCATTACCTTCAGAGAGAAATTCCAGAGCTTTAGAAAGGTGGGGGAAAAAGGTGTATACCTCAGCCACTTTAACCATGAGGGCATTAAACTGTCAGTTCCATGTGTTAAAGTATCAACAGTTTTTATTATCTGAGTTGAAAAGCAAAATGACACAACCTGAGCAACCAGATTTAAAAGAGTTGCAGGATTTGTTGCATAGTGCAGAGCAAGTGGGTAAACATACCTTGCAGTGTGGTTTTGATGCTTTAGAGGCCTCATGTAGAGCTGCTGTTACAGGGTCTGTCATACGTAGACATGCTTGGCTCAAAGAACAAGCCTTACCAGATCATGTCAAAGCTAAATTACTAGATGCACCTCTTCAAAAAGATGTATTGTTTGGTGTTAAAGCTGAGGAGGTACTAAAGAAAATGGAGGAAAAGGCGAGATCAATGCAAACAGTGAAAGATTTCCTGCAGGTACAACCTCCACGTTTCAGCAGAAACTGGCCTTCAAAAATTGGTCCTTTCCAGCCACGGACAGACCTCAAAGAGGCAGATACAGGCACCCAAGAGGTAGAGGGCAATCTCAAGGATCATTCAGAGCCAGGCAATGGCAAGCACCAACCCCAAGAGGTGGAGAAGATGGATCACAGTCATTCAGAAAGCAGACACAATGACTTTCCCCTTTACCTGCCAAGCAAAGCTTTAATGGCAGCACCTTTAGGCGGAAAACTGACATTATTCTCAATAAATTGGCATATTGTCACAAAAGACAAATAGATCCAGGACATTATAGACAGAGGCTACAAATTCCACTTTCACACCCTTCCAAAAATGAGAGGCATGCCAAACCTGCCACAAAATCAAAGGGCAGAGGCACAAAAACAAATTTCAGCTCTCATGGACATGAAAGCTATTCAAGAGGTGCCTGCAAAAGAACAAGGTCAAGGGTGTTATTCCAGACTATTCCTGGTACCAAGGAAAGACAAAGACTGGAGACCTATTTTAGATCTATCCATCCTAAACACATATTTACAGGTACCATAATTCAAGATGCTCACATTACAGCAGCTTCTTCCCATGCTGGGCAAGGAGTCTTGGCTGGTAACATTGGACCTCAAGGAGGCATACCTGCATGTCCCTATCAGACAAGATTGCAGAAGATACCTCAGATTTCTTGCAGGTTCAAAGCATTATCAATTCTCTGCATTGCCGTTTGGCTTATCTACTGTGCCCAGAGTGTTTACAAAATGCCTGGCATCAGTAATTACCTTCTGCAGACTTCAAGGAATACAAATATACCCATATCTGGATGACTGCCTGATCCAAGCAGACAGCAAGGACATACTTCTGAAACACCTGGCATTTGTAATAAGACTGTTGAACTTTCTGGGATACACAGTCAACAAAAAGAAATCAAAACTAATACCCTGTCAAGCAATAATTTTCCTGGGTGCCAGCTTGAATACAAACACCTAGATGGCCTACCTCATGCCAGACAAACAAGGGCAACTATCTCAATACTTCAACAAAATGGCAACCTTCACCAGGCTGACTGCAAGGAAAGTCCTGCAGGCTCTGGGATTCATGGCATCTTGCATCTTGCTGATCCCATGTGCAAAGCTGCATATGAGGAAGCTTCAATGGTACCTAAAAAACTTATGGTGTCAACACAGCCACAGTTTGGAAACAATTATACCACTCATTCCATGTCTTCAAAAGGAATTTCTGTGGTGGGCTCAAGCATGACAAAGAAACAAAGGCCTCCCTTTCTGCATACCTCAAGCAAATCAAATCATCACAACAGACGCCTCGGACTATGCCTGGTGGGCACACATGAAAGATCAGTGCATTCAGGGAAAATGGTCCCAAAAAGAGAAGCACCTACACATCAACCAAAAGGAAATGCTAGCAGTGCAAAATGCTATTATGGCCTTCAAAGACCTACTGCATCCAGGCGAACTATTGATAAGGACAGACAACACCACAGTGATGTGGTACATAAACAAACAGGGGGGAACTCATTCATACCCCTTGTGCAGACTAGCCATGACCCTTTGGAACACAGCTCTGGAATTGCAAATCCAACTTCAGGCACAATTCCTGCCAGGGAAGGAAAACACACTGGCCGACAGCCTAAGCAGAAATATGACAGATCCACACGAATGGAAGTTGCATCCTCAAGTTTTCGCAAAGTTAACTCGGGCATGGGGACAGCCAGACATAGATCTCTTTGCTACCCACAGAAATTACCAGCTGAAAAAATTTTGCACAAGGACCTATCATCCACAGGCCTGGAAAGTGGACGCACTTTCCTTCATTTGGACAACATTGACAGTCTATGCCTTTCCGCCTCTCCCTCTGCTGCCCAAAGTTCTATTAAAAGCCAGAGCAGAGAGTCCGAAAATTATTCTCATTGCTCCAGACTGGCCAAGACAACACTGGTATCCACTCCTGAAGAGCCTGATGCATTCCCCACCATGGATCCTACCTCTAGTGCCTCTTCTGTTGTCCCAGCACAACTTCAGATCTCTTCACAGCCAGCTCAAAACCCTAAATCTAGCCGCATGGAGAATCCCTTGATTTCACAACAGATCCTCCTCTCCAAGGAGGTGCAGGATGTCATCTTGGAGGCCAGAAGACCTTCTACTAGAAAAGCCTACTCCGCCAAATGGAAGCGGTTTTGTGCCTGGAATCAGAAAAAGGGCCAGAATCCCTGGGTAATAAATATACCTCAAATATTACAGTACCTAGCTGAGATGTTAAACAGTGGACTTTCCTTCTCCTCCATCAAAATCCATGCTTCAGCCATTTCTGCACAATACAAGACGGATACTCCTTTATTCTCTCACCCTCTTTTAAGACAGTTCCTCAGTGGGGCTAAGAATATAAAACCCCAAAGGAAACCACCAGTCCCTGCTTGGGACCTCAACTTCATATTGGAAAAACTGACCCTTCCTCCATTTGAGCCAGCTGCTTCAACAGAACTACAATATTTGTCATGGAAAACAGCCTTCCTTCTGGCTATCACCTCAGCACGCAGGGTTTCGGAACTACAGGCCCTTATGGCTGTGCAACCTTTCATCATTTTCCATCAGGACAGAGTTTCCTTACGAACCAACCCTACCTTTATGCCAAAGGTAGTATCCAGTGTAGCCTTGAAACAGACTATCCACTTACCTACCTTTTCCCTAACCCACAAAACAAAGGGGAAAGACTACTGCATTCCTTGGACATTCACAGACAACTACGTTATTATTTGGACAGGACAAAGCCATTCATGAAATCCGAGCAACTCTTTGTGTCTTATGCTACAGGTGTTCAAGGAAAGGCTATCTCCAAACAGACAATCTCAAAATGGATAGCCCACTGCATACGCTTTTGTTACTCATTTCATGGAAAAGCTGTGCCTTCAAGCGTCAGGTCCCACTCCACAAGGCCACAGCTACCTCTGCAGCTTTCCTCAGGGGGGTCCCTACCAAGGACATTTTGGAAGCAGCCACTTGGAGTTCAATGCACACTTTCTCCAAACACTATCACCTTCCACTTTACTCGAAATCTAGAGCGGGATTTGCCACAGCTGTCTTGCAGGGCATCCTGGCTCCTCCTAGTTCCACTTAGTGCCTGCCACCCCTACTTATCTTTGGGATTCTACCCATCTGTTATGACTGCAGCTGTATGCACTATGAACATAGTACAGTTTTGTACCTACCATAAATGTAGATGTTAAAGTGCTCATACAGCTGCAGTCCAGGTTTCCCTCCCTCCATCCCCTCTTAGGATAGGCCTTATGACAAACACCTTCTCATACAGCCTATTTGGGGTATTCTTTTATGGTGTATTTGCTTGCAAACTACTGTTTTTTGATTATTCTATATTGCATGACTACATAAGTTTATGTTTTGCCTTCCTTCTGGGGGCACCTGACATCTGGGGCAAGAAAAACTGAAGAAGATGGCGTCGGCTGGTTCTTTTATACCCCTGCCGCACTGATGTCAGGGAAGAAGCGACTACAACCGATGCCGGACCTAGACTTTGGAATTCGGCTGACCGAGGACCTGCCTGATGGCAGGATAACCCATCTGTTATGACTGCAGCTGTATGAGCACTCGAACATCTACATTTATGGTAGGTACAAAACTGTACTTTGCCATTTCTACACTGACTATATAACCTTCTGCAGCATTTGCTTACTTGGTAGCCTACATATAGTTTGCCGCACTCTTCTTGTAGAGTTCTAAAACCTTCTGTAAACGTTGGTAATGTTTGGTTTCCTAGAAGGATTTTATTTCTTGATCCAAATTCAAATGATTCTACAGAAGCAGTCATAAAGTATCTTCATAAATTTCAAGGAAAACGGGTAGTCTTACAAACCATGAAAAAAAAAGGCAGCTGTTGCAAGACAAAAGCGACGCTTGGTAGGTGGCAAATCTTTTATAAGCAGAAAACTCCAAATCCAGAAAAATACAGACAATATTCATCCAAGATAAAACAGTGCGAGCAAACACAGCAGTAATCACTCATTAACCCATTATATAGTACAACACCCCTTTTGGTATGTACCTCACAAGACATCTACAACAACTGGAAAGGCTACAGAAGTACCTCACAAAGAGGATTACCAGCCTCAAACAGATGCCCTACGCAGACCATCTCAAAAAACTCCAGCTTTACTCTGTCGCATATCACCTACTCAGAGGCCATCTCTGCCTAACATACAAAGCTATGTCAAACCCAGAGCTGTTGCACATGCTCCACGTAAAGAAATCCCAGTCCCTCCGAGCTACACACTCTAGGGACCTAAACCTTGTCACCACAGTAAACAGAACATGCTGGAGGGATAGATTCCTGTCCCAGAGACTTCCCATACTCTGGAACAAACTACCTATCTATATCAAACAAAGCTCCTCATTAGCATTCTTCAAGAAAAATCTTAATGATTGGATGGGAGATAGGAAATTCACCCCGGGGATCACTTCTGTGGCTCTGCTTGACAGGGGCATAGAAAATATTTTTTTTTGGGTGGCAAAAGCCAGGGTACCGTTTGGCTAGGCTTATATAGGCCCTAGAGCCAATAGCCTAGTACCTACCTATGAACTTCTGAATCAGTATTAATTTACTATCCCCTTGCTCACAGGGACATGTGAAAAGGTGAAATAACTTACAGGGATGAGAGCAGTTACATGACCTACACACACTCAAGTCGTATAGTAGAAAATATGGTTGGGGGAAAGTAACTTTGTGAAAATGAGATCATGGAGAATGTGGTTGACCAATTACTTGACAAATACACATAAAATAAACAAACATTTATTAGAGCCATGCGATAACAGCCACGGTGGTGCAGCGGTTAGCGTTGTCGCCTCACAGCAAGAGGTTCTCCCATTCGATTCTCGGCTGGAGCGCCTTCTGTGCAGAGTCTGCATGTCCTCCCCATGGTTGAGTGACATTAAAGACATGCAGGTAGGTGCAAGCGTGAATGGGCATGCCTTCTTTGATGTTTGGGCGTCAGGCTGGCAACTCGGCACCATAAAAATCCACTGCTATTCATGAGTGGACCGGAGTTCCGCTGTGGCGACCCCTAACCAGGAAAAGCTGAAAGTCTTTATTAGAGCCATAAGATTCACATGGTCTATTTGTTCAACTTTATTTTAATAGCCTTTACTTGTGTTCAGTACAGTCTGTGAATTACAGGCTTTTGTGTTGACAGCAAACATCAGAGACTCTTTCACTTGTTGTCCCCATTTTGTAGGTCTTTGCACCACAGAGCATTCTTTCCATGATGAGTCAGGATGCGACTGCATTCTCTTGATTTTAAAAGAATAGTTACTGTCCGTCGAGGTCAGAGGGTATCGGTGGGTAATGTCTGGCAGATTAGCTTAGAGGATATTTAGTCTGTGAACTGCTTTGAAACAAAATTAAAGATGGTTGAGAGGCATACTTTAGGTGTTTCTTCCTGTAGTTGCTTCACTGTATTTGTTGGAAGGCACTAACTTTAATTTGTATGTCTTATTTTTGGGATGTATTAAGTGATGATGTTGGCAGTATCCCTAATGGAGTTTGATATGTTTTAATAGTTGCATTCAGATTTTTTGTTTTTCGGGTTAAGGATAGGATGTATCATTTTGCTTGAATACAGTTTCAACAGGTAGGTTAAAATAACGCCTCCATTCCTGTCTTTCCCAGTTTGTGAGTTTTGTCCTTTTAAACTGGAAAAGATGATAAGGTTTGCTGCTTGTGTAATGATTATTTGCAAAATGTTTAACTTTATTACCTATAAGTCCTCTTTTATGGGGTCATGTAGCTAGACCTGCAGCTAACAAAATGAACCTGTGTACCATTCTGTTATCTGCAGTCATTTCAAAATAAGCTCCAGGCGTTGTTTTGTATGTCATGTTGTAGATCTTTTGCTGCATTGTGATGAAAGCAATGCAATTACATGTTGATAACTAATTTGCTTTTTTTTTTTTTTTTAATTGGAGTTCTGGATTATGCAGGCAGGGTTTTTTCCTGATATGCTGCCAATTAAAATGCGTATGTCACTGTTTCACCAATGCAAAATATAAGGCTGTGTTATAGGTGTGAACTGTCACCTTACTATGGCTATAATTCTCCCTCTCATTTTCTTGAGCCCTGCTCTTCCTGGTCAGCTTAGCTCAAGAATCACTTAATGTTTAGTGGCCGAGGGCTTCTTTTAAGCATTTCAAGTAACAACATTAGCAGTGATCAGCTTTTAAAATATGCATTCTTTGCCAACAGTGTACCACAATGGTGGAGCTATTAAAGTTATGTAAGAAATGGAACACACAATAACAGAAGTGCAAGATATAAAATCTTCAGATAAGTAAATCATTAATTAATTAATACTGTCAAAAAGCGAATCCGTATCAGATTTTTTGAGTGGCAGTTAAAATGTGCCAGGGAAGCACATAATTAGTTTCAGCTGTACTTCAGGTTGTTGAACTGCAGGAAACACCCCCAGCAAGCTGCCTTTGTTCTTGAAGTAAAATTGAGAATGGTTGTAATATGTTTTGTGTGTGACAGGTAAATAACTTGAGGGTAATAATGTGATGGAATACCAGTAATGATGGATTTGTTGGCTAACGCGCTTGGTACCTGCAGAGAGATTTGATACAGGATAACTTGGAGGGGGGCCTTCAGTTTTCAGTAAAATGTCAGACTAGTTTAAACTAGTTTATCAAGTTTAGTGTTAACTTTTGTTAAACAGTGACTTCATTAATTGAAGTCTGTGAGAAAGAAGGAAAGACAGACAACTTAGTTTATTGGAAGTCTGTGTGGGTCTGTACGCAGCTTCCTCATACTGGAACATGTTTGGAGTCTGCCTGTACAGGGATGAAAAAAATAAGGCCTTTCACAGATGGCACACATCTAAATGTGATATATTTAAATCTGTTAGCCCTTTAGCTTATTCCTAGCCCCCCCTCCAAAAAATAAAAAGCAAAACTTCTGTCTTTGCTAGGGTCCTGTCTGATAACATGCCTTCCCTCACTTTGTGCAATCTGAAAAGTGCTTTGTTTTTTTTACCTCATCATTCTTGTTCCTCAAAGATACTACTTGTGTTCAGTAGTACTAAAAGCTTGGCATAGGGGCTGTGGCTGTAGCTGTGAAAAGGACAGTGAAGTGTGCTGGGAGGGTGGAAGTGTGATCAGCATGGTAACCTTTTTCAGTGTGGTAATAGTGCCTAAATAAATAAATAAAGATGGAATAAAACACCAACACAATAAACAGAGTATAGTTCATAGATTGTTGCTGGGCAATAGATCAGCTGAAGCCTAGCCACTGCAGTGTAAGGGATTAGAAGGAAGCTAAGTGTGGAGTAAATTTGTGGTTTCCTTAACATTCCCTCGTGTTAGATTTAAAGATAGTGAGAGATATGGTTTGGTTTATAGAAAGCAGGAATTTATTCCAGATTTGGGGAATACTTTGGGAGATAAAACTGTATTGCAACATTGATTAGATTTAATGGGATTACATATCTTTCACCCTTAATATTGTATTTGGGTTACTTCCAGTTTTGTGGATACAGAGAGAGTCGATCAAGCAGGATTGGATCACTTGCAGGTTTGTAAGCCATGCATTGATTACCCTGTAGGAGAGAAGAGACTGCTTTTAGAAGCTCTTGATAATGTATGAAACTCAAAACTGAGTTTTTTTAGTGAGAAACTGCTGGAGTACTTCATGTTGGGTTCATACATCTTAACTGTACAGTTTTTCACAGAATGTCCAGATTTTTGCCTTAAATAATATGGCCTGTTTCTTATAAAATCTTTGGCTTTCTGGCAGATAACAAAGAATTGAAATCGCTAAATGATGACATACATTTGAGTTCCAGACTTCATGTCCTTCAGAAAATGCATGCTAGCACAAATTCTGTTCTTCTAGCAGCTTTCTAAGTTTATAAGAGCCTATTTTTCGGCCTTTATCCACCCATTATTTTAGGCTTTGTCCAGATTTTGTGTTAAAAGGTTGAGAGGTATAGTTGGGTTTGGTGTTTGAACAGCTACATACTAAGGGATGCATTGTGATTTTAGTTAGTGGCCCTGTTAGGGATTACTAAAGGGTAATGATAACCTCTTGACCATTATAAGATGCCCTTAACCTTCAATTTCATCCAGCTGATTATTTTCATATTGATAGTGGATATGTAGTGGGCAAAGAAGAGGTCATTATCAAAAATGTGTGTACGTCTGCAATGACAGTGTATATTTTAAGAGTGGTGACATTTATTTGAGAATGTGTTTATCAAAGTGTACAGCACTCCATTTGTTGGTATTTAACTTCAGTCTGTGATGCTGACTCCACAAGTTTATCTGAGGAACTGATGATGGCTCAGAGCTTGCCATCATCTGTGAAGTTAGCCAGAGGCCTTTGTCATATTTGACATCAAGGAAATAAATGTCAAGTGTAAGTGGTCCCAAAACATAACCTTGGGGTACAGCCCTGATATATTTTTTGTGTGTGTGTGTGTGTGTGTGTGTGTGTGTGTGTGTGTGTGTGTGTGTGTGTGGAGGGTAGTGTGCCATTGACTTGTAGAGTGGTATCTGCCATTGAGCCAGTTGGTAATCCATTGTGCAGCATAGAGCTCTGTATATTGTTTTGGTAGGTCTGGGGGCAATTTCAGAGTGGAAGGGTAGTGTGTTAAAAGCCTTAGCTAAATCAAGGCAAGTTGTACATGGGGTTCCCATCATCTAGTGCTTGTGTGACTACTTTAAAGAAGTTAGCTTGGTTTAATGGGTATACTCTACCTTTCAAAAAGTCAGACTGTTTATGATCTAGGGAACGTAGGTTCCTTATGCTCCTGTTTGATATCTATGATGGTACATTTCATCACCTTACAAATGATAGCGAGGCTGATCAGTCTGTAGTTGTCAAGGTCTTTGGTGAGGACTTCTTGGGGAAGGAAACTGCCATGGTAGTTCAGTGCTTTGGTATTTATGCAGTGGAGAGGCTGTATTTGAATAACTTAAGGAGAAGGTTCTGATAGTGTGTTTAAAACTGTCTAGGAAATATCCCTTTTTGTTTAAATCCATGGAGCTATGATTGTTGGTCTTTAAGAACACTTGATAGTATCTCTCCAAATGTAGTTCCTAGGGGGGATGTGTGGTATGAACAGTACACTTTTGTGTTGGGAAGTTTGACTGAGTGCAGCAGAGAGGAGGTGATGTGGCTGAATGCATCTGCAGGATTTGAGTGGGTAGGTGAAAAGGCCATCTTCAGTAGAAGGGAGAACCACTTTTGCCTGTGTCAAAAGGTGATCACCACAGTCATCTTTGGGGAGTCATTCTGAATCTTGAGGAGGGTGCTGGTTATCAGAAGAAGGGGGTGGAATGCCATACAGAAACATTTGGGCCCATGGGAGGGAAACAGCATATGACTTCCAGACTAGCCTGCAAGGAGTTCTGAAGCAGAAGTTCTTTAAATTTCTGTTGTGCCTGGTGGCAAACAGATTTAACTAAAGGGCTCACCACAGATGGATCAGTTTCTGGAAGATCCCTGGGTGTATCTTCCATTTGTGAGGGTCTCTCTTGGTCCTTTTAAGCTTGTTTGCAACAATGTTTTACTCTGACGGGGGATGTATGTAGCTTGGAGGGATAAACTGAACTGAGTTGCTAGATCCCAGACTATCATAGCTAGTTTAAAAAGTGGGATGAGACTATTTTGCTCTTCACGTGCCACAGCACTGTGGTGGTAATGATTACTAGCAGAGGGCCTGGTGTTCAAAGATGGTTCAGAGATTTGAGAGCATTTATTAGAGCCATCATTTCCCTGATGTTTGTATGTTTTAAGTTGTCTTTTTTTTCCAGAGACCATACACTTTTTTACTTGATTGGAGACTACTTCCTAAGCAAAATCTGAAGTACCTGTGTTTACCGACTGAGTGAGGGCTGGCAGATTGAAAAGACCTGAATTGAGAGACAACTGGTTTACCCACCAATCTGACTACCCTTTTACAATACCAAACACTAAAATTTGAACTGATAAAGGGTTCTTGGTGTTGAGTCCAAACTAGCTTAGTGTCTGGACAAGGGACTCAAGAATAGCTGAGGCCATCAGACCTAGAATTCTGAGATATTATCTGGCAGATGCTGGAGTCTGATTTGAGCATACCCAAAATTGTTCCTAGCCACTCTCCAGTTTGTCTTGAGGAAGGAAGTAAAATTTATTTATTTATTTTTATTTGACATTTGTTTACTGGGGAAAGTCCGACTGGGTACGGGCCCATTTTCAGAGGATGCCTGGGGAGGAAAGCTCCACAGTACAATTTAAACAGAATTATAACTCAACATTGGTTACAAAGATTAGGACAGTCACACAGGAGTACAATTTGTGGATGCAATAAAAGAAGAAAATAAGCAAATATAAAGCAAACAAAGTTGAATATAAATTATATTATATAGAAGATAGAAGAGAGTATATGTATGTCACATAATAATGCATGAAAAATATATTACAGAATAAGTTATAAAAACTATAGACACTTTCCGGCAAGAGACTTGGGTAATAAATGTCAATCATTATTTCTGGGAAAGATGAAGGTTAGTGTAAGAACAGAGAGAAGGAACATTAGAAGGTTAAGGAATTATAGAAAGTAGGTAATGCAGGAAGTGAAGTAGGGTAGATCAAGAAAAAGTCTGTTAAGACTGGGGGGAAGGGAATGGAAAAGAGTACAAAGATGGCAAGGAGCATGGGCAAATCTAATTATTGATTAAATGTTCTTTCAGACTAGACTTTGAAGGAATAGTAGTGGGGTACAAGTCTTATTGATTCTGGAATGCTGTTCCATGATTTGACAATACAGTGAGAGTACAAACGATCACTGTTAGGTCTTTGAGCTTCGTACATAGATAGTTGATACTTGTGAGAAGAGTGTGGGTCACGAGATGGAATATAGTGTTGAAGTAGTGATGATTTAGTTTGTGAAATTGAGTTGTAGTACAGTATTTTGTGTGTTACTGTTAGCTGAATAAAGGTAAGAAGGTGGGATAGTTTGAGCTAACTTAAGGACTTGACCAGCAGAACAATGGTGAGAGTAGTGGGCTTGGCCTGTGGCAAATTTAGCAATTTTTGTTATTAACACTGACTAAGTTTTGCTTTGAGGGAAGTTTGAAGATTGGTTAGAACAGGTGAAGTGTATGGAAGTGAGGCTGAGATAGGTGGTGGCAAGGGTTACTCTTGCGGAGTTGGAGATGAATTTCTTAGCCTTATGCATCATGCCCAGTTTTTGATTAGTCTTTTTTATGTTGTTGCTAATATGCAGGTTAAGCTTAAGATTGTTGTTGACAGTTGCACGTAATGCTTTTGTGTGTGAAACCACATCAATTCAAGCATTGTTCAGAGAAGTACTAGCAAAGTTAGTAGTATCTGGACAAAATTTGTTTTGGTGACAATAGTAGAAGTTTAGTTTTTTGGGTTAAGTATTAGGTGGCGGTTGTGAGCCAAGACACAGTGGAATCAAATGCTTCTTGAGTTAAGATCTGTAGATATGAAAGATTCCTGGTGGAGCAGATTAATGTAGATTTGTTAGCATATTGAATTAGGGTGGCTTATTTGGTGGTAATATTAAGATGGTTAATAAAAATGTTGAAGAGGAGTGGACCTAGTATTGAGCCCTGGGGTACCCCAGTGCTGACTGGTAAGTAAGGAGAGAAGTTCCATTTGACAGATTGATATCTGTTTAGAGAGGTAGCTAGTTAATCATTCTAAGTATGTTTCAGTTAAACCCAGAAGAGATAGCTGGGATAAGAGTTTGGGGTGGGAGACAGTACCAAAGGCTTTGGATAGATCTAAGAACAGAGAAGAGACGGTTTTCTGAGTCACGCACTTTGTTGACCGTGTCAAATAAAGGATACTAAAGAAGTAACAGTGCTGTGTGCTGGTCTGAACCATGTTGGGTGGGAAAGAAGATTGTCAAGTAGGTATTGAAGTTGTTTATGGATATATTTTTCTAGAAGTTTTGATAGTGGTGAAAGAATAGCAGTTGGGCTAAAGTTAGAAATTTCTGTGGAGGTGCCACCTTCGTGGACTGGAAGGATGAAGGGCTTTTTTCACAGGGAGGGGACATAAGCTTCCCTGATAGATCTGTTAATAACTATGGAGACTGGGTAGGCAATTGAGCCAGCAGCCATTTTTAGGAATTCATTAGGAAGATTGTCTGCAGAGGGGGAACATAGCTTGAGCTTGCACAGTTGGGATTTGTTGAAGGAAGTGGGAACTAGTTGAAGGGAAAATGTAGAGTGACAGGTGATAGGAGGTTGAGTGAAAGTAGTAGAAGGTGATGGAGGGAATTAGTTAATGATTGGCAGATATGCTATCAATAAAGTAAGATTTAAATTGAGATGCTGTGTCAGGGAAGTTACTGTCATTCCAATATAAATGTTATCCAATATATTTTTTTTTTTTTTTGCAGAAAACATCCTAAGGATGCTATCCTATGAGAAGGAATAAGAAAAATGCCAAGTTGAAAAATAGCTTTGTTATTCAAGCTAGAAGTTCTTAATAAGCATTGAAAAAATTTGCAAAAAATCAAACAATCTTCTAGAGAGAGAAAATGAGTAACCTGCAACTTGAAATGAGTTGTTACGGGAGCCAGATACTTTGTAAAGATTCTGGGCTAGGTAACCCAAAGGGTAAAACAGCAAACTGAAAATGCAAAGCTGACCCTAAGTGCAGAAAGCATCTGAAATTTTCAGATCTGATATTAAGCTTATTTTAAGTCCAAAATTACTAGAAAACTGGAAGGAGGAATGAGGGGTAATGGACACTGCACAAAAAAGCATTTTGAACTTTGGAACGATGATGTGCAGGTTTACAAAAGAAAGATTGAGCATAGGTCACCAGGGTCCCTCTTTCTTTGGCACCATTAAAAATCTTGAATAAAGTCCTTTCCCTGTTTGATCTGGAGGACTGTGTTCTGTTACCTCCCAAGGCAACATCACATTCAAGGCAGGTGGGAACAGGCCAGTGTGATTGGGAGGATATGGAGGAATCCCTTGAAACTGAGGAATGGAATCCCGCTGCCAGTTGTAACCTTTTAGAATGATTCTCAACACCAAACTGTCTGATGTTATCTGGTAATACAAAAGATAATGAAAAGGTTAATACTGAGATAGATTTATAGGGTTGCCAAGGTGGTGAAGACTTAACATTGAGGAGTCATATAGTCTGGTTTTTAGAGTGTCCTTCATTCTTATTCGATCATCCCTGCCACTGTTTTGCTTGCCTGAACTTTGCTGTGTGCACTGTTTTTTTATTTTTGGAAGAAAAAAATCATTTTTGTAACGAAGGTTGAAAAAAATCTAGATAATCGCTCTGAATTAACTTTGCTTTCTCATCAATTCCCTTAAGGACTTCTGCAGATGAAAGACTAAAAATCACTTTATCCAGAAGAGTATTTAAAATTTCAGTTTTACATCTGGCAAATTTTGACTGTAACCAGTCACATCTTCTCAAAATAGAGCCAGTGGCAGCAACCTTGGATTCATCTGCAGTGTCCTAAGCACTTTTCAGAGTACGTTTGATTACCTGAAACCTAGCAAATAACACCATACACACAGAAATTTAGTATCTGAAGGAGGGTAAATCAGTAATTTAAATTCCTTAAGTTATCATAAGAAGCCTTCAAAAACTTAATTGTGTTTGCCTGGGTAGTTAACAGTTTTGAAGGCTGATGTTGAAGAAGAGTAACTTCTTTTTTACCAAACCTATTCAAAGTCTTCCCCAGTTTGTCAGAAGGGCTGAGGTTAGCAGCCAAAAGAAGATTTGTAGAAGTTGCCTTTGACAAGGAAATTAACTACAGGATCTGCCTTGAGGTTTATTTATATTTGTTTACTGGGGTAGTGCATTGGTCAGTATTGATCAATTCAGGCTCAGACTGGGTGAAATGCAAAACATTTCACAAAAAATACAGAAATGCAAGGAAGTAGCAGTAGTTCAGACTTGTGCAGGAAAAACTGTATATATACGTTCTAGTGAGCATCATGTAATGCACAGCATATCTGTCTTTTGTAAGAAATAGTGTATTAGGCAGTGTTCTTTGACGTAAGGACATTTGGCTTGAATGAAGTGCCTTTTGAATTGCATCCTCAATTTGGAGTAAGTATTGGGTTTCTTCTGGTTGATGGGGAGAGCTTATCAAAGAGTAGGTGTGAGAGTAAAATGCATGTGCAGTTATGTGGAGTTTGGCTTTTGAATAGTGTCTCAGGTTGTTTGAGGAGGTCTTTTCATGAACTGTAGCTGCAAGAGGAGTGAATTTTTGGAGATGGTATAGTTTGTAGAGTTGTGGTCCTAACAGTAGGTTAGAAGATGGAAACTTATGAGACATACAACTTGTCATACTTTGTAGGAGCAGATAGCTGAGTGTCAGGAAAAGTGCAGGCTGCTAAAACAGGAGTAACATGCGCAGACTGAAGAAGAAACACCTGTAATATTGTATCTTTGAGACACCGACAAGTTCGTTTGTTGCCATTGAAAAAGTCACTCATATTTGCATTAGTATTTGAAAAAAGACCACTCTTCAGGAGGACAATCTGAAAAAAGGTTCTCTTAGGAATCAAAGTCTCCACCCTGTAGTGAGGGAATATGAGATTCTGTCCCAGTACAATTGCTATCCCTCAGACTGAGAGACTCTGATAGGGAGGAAATTTTCTGAAGAGAGTAACCATCACTCAAGAACTGTATTGCTCTTAACTGTCCTCCTTCCAAACCTAGCCAGGTATCTTACCTAGATGAGGAAAAATGTCTTGACTTCTACTTTTAGGAGATACCTCCTCTATATAACAAGAGGGGCTGGGCAGACTGTTTCTAACTTGTGTGAGAGGCTTCTCAGTGTGGGTTAGCAAAAGAGCATCCTCCAGTACCCAAAGCTGCAAGAGTGGTTCTCCCTTCCCTGGTAAAGGCATTTGTATGGCCACAGAGGAAGTGCCCAACTCCCTCTCCATAGTGGCATCTCAAGGAGTAACACCATGGATCCAGAAGAAGTAGATGAATGGTTTGAGGAACAACCGATCTGTAGCAGTTTCACCCATTAGCAGCTTAGGCAAAAAGGAAGCTAAATTGAAGATTAAAGACTCCCAGACAAGTTTTTTTTTTATCATCTTGATGCTTGGAGAAGTGAAGATTTTAACAGGTCCATGCTCTGGACATGAAAGGAATGTCAGGTAACAGCAAAGCCAAGAATAGCCAGTAAAACCTCCAGACTAAAAAAGTCATTACTGAGGCAAATATTTTCTGTCGGAAGCACCAAACACTCACTTGTCCAAGTCCTGCACAACAAAGAAGTATATAAGGAGACTACCTTTTCCTCAGAATTTATTAAAATTCACAAAACAGAGAATCGCCCACATGGCTTCAGGACTGGTGTGCAGACAAGAGTATTGTCTAATATACAGTTAGTGGAGCTGAGAGGGGTTGGTCTTCATTTCTGACAGAAAAGTAAACTTTTTGTGTAAAAATTTATGAAAGACCCCCCACCCCCACCCATCAAATAAAGTATTTGTTCCACAGAAAAGAAATTAAGTAAAACATAAAGAAAATACAATTTTACATAAAAATTCCTTCAGAGAAGTTCAACCAGTAAAACTGAAACTCTAAGGTAAAATTGTGTAGTAACAAGTATTTCAATGGGCAGAAAATATCCAACCAAACTTAATTTTTCTTTACATAATTGTGGAGGATAATCCACAATGGGGAACTTCACTACCCAGCTTTGAAGAGCTAAAATGCTGTCAATCTGGCAAAGCTCACAGAGGAGCACACACTTCAGCAGCAGAAAAGTTCTTACATATTTGGTGCCCTAGCCATTGTTTTTCCTCTGTATCCCTCATGCATACCAATGGCTAGGGCACATGGAAGGGACCTAAAGCTTTGGATAGCTGGCCAGCTAGGTCCGATCCTTGACAGGAGACCCTTTATTACTTAAAGCTTTTACAGCAGTGCTCTAATGATCAACAGAACAGGAAACCTGGGCAGATGAGATAAAATTATTTCACTGGATGTGGAAACATAAATCAAGATGAGAACTTGTAAATTCCTATTATGTGGAATGTATGGGAGAGATTGAGTGGGTAAGGGTGGAGGAAGGTCATTTTATGTTAGGGGAGAAGTACAAGGGCGAAGGAAAAACACTGCACAGCTAGTGAAATTAGGGAGGGATGCACTTGGTTTGCTTGTCTGTGTTTGTGTGTCTCTAACATTGATGTGAATTTGTAGTTTTTGTTTTAGTAATGCTTTATAATGCTTGTATATTGTTTAAATTATTATATTTTTTGATTTATGTTAATAGTTGACACCCTTGCTATGCTCCTCATGTTTTTGTGGCATACAGTGACCTCTGGCACTATGACTTCCCAGAGTGCTTTTTTGTTGTATTGTTCAGACTTCTCTCTTTTATTTTGGGTGTTGGTGAAGAATTATTTTCCAAGGGACTTGTGCCAAGAATGTTTACATTTTCTTTTTTTTTAATGTGGTAGCATCACTTACTCCATGCTAGCCAACATATTAAACCATATCATTAACAACAGGCTATGAGAAGTCATTTTTGGCCCCTGCTGGGATGCCTTTGCATGGCTTTGACTCTTCCTTAAAGGTGATGAAAAAAATAGCTACAATTATTTGAAAAGGTAAGGGAAAACTTTACCATATAGACATTCACTCGTACACATTACCTCATTTTAAAAATGCAACCTAAATAAATAAAAATGGTAATTAAAAATTGCTGGTATCTGGGCATGATGGAGGTGCTTTTTGTGGCATCTGCTACTTTTAGCAACTTATGTTCTAAGAAATGGCGGTTTGCTCTGTAATTTGTAGATTTTCGGAATATGTGGGCAGACAAATTCAATAACCCCAAAGGCACTAACATCTTTAGTCATCTAGGGATTTGGCTTGTCCAGTCCCTCAACTTTCAGGAATGCATCAAAATACTCTGGTCCAGGATCAGCTATTTTCTATCTGAGCACATTTATCCCAATTTCTCTTCCCCCTGCCAGAGCTGCTGTTGGTAAAGAAGTCCTACTTTCACATGACTGGGATATGGTTTACCTTTTTTTGCCATCGTTTCACACAAAATTCAAGCAGTACTTGAAATAATCTACAACAAAATCTGCTGCTTCATCACAAGCTCCTCTTGTATGGAACATAACTCAGTTACCCTCTCACACACCAAATGGCTACATATACAAGGCTGGTCAAGCCTATTGTTAGGTTCCATACTCTTCATATTAATTAACCAAGACACACAGTCACCCCTCACCATGAAACTGATTTCAACCATTCCATACTACAACATCAGAAGCTATGTTAGAGCAGACCTACACTCCAAATAACTGACTCTAAACTTCACTGCACTGACCACAGCTTTTCAATCCTGTCCCCCAAACTGTGGCAGCTACTACTTGAACAAGTAGCTAAAATGTCAGAGTGCTCTGAATTGCAATACCATCTCAGCTTCTGCAAGACAAATGTAATTGCAGCTAGAAAAGATCAATAGATGTCAGTTTAACTAATCCAATCTTCAGCTGTATCTGTCAATTACCTTTTACAGTGACTCATCTACAGCCGTTACTAACACACAGCACAACACTCGCTTTGCAACTGCCACCTGAAAAAAATAAAGCTGGTGTTTAAAAAAAAAAGTACTGGTATTAACATTGGCATGACAAAGGTATTTCTAGTGGCACCTGCTACTTCAAGCAACTTATGATCTAAGGGGCAGATGAGTTCACTCTTTATATGTAGCATTTTGGAATATGTGGACAGAGGAGTTCAGTAATACCAAAGAAACCATAACATCTTTTAGTCATCGAGAGACTCTTCAACTCTACTAACCCCTTCCATGTTAACTTTCCCCATTAGCACTGATCTCCTCTGTATTTTGCTGATATTGCTGTATTTGTTTCCTTTGTTGTTGAACTTTACAGTTTGCTTCAACTGATTATACTGCAGCTTTTTGATCAAATGCCATGCTCTCATAATGAGTTTATGTATAGTGTACTCACTCCTGTACTACTGTTACCTTAATGTTTGTATTATATTTTCTGCCTCTGTTGTAATGTCCATTACAACCCTGGGCTAGACCTGTTCATGGTTGATAATTGCTCTGTCCCAGCAAACAAATATTAACAAAATCTGTTAATGTGCACACCTCAACATGCATATTGGCACGGGGTTGTTACCCTAACACTGCAGGACAACAAAGGCTCAAAGTGTATGCGTTGCTAGAGGCTTTGCTATAGTACTGACAGGGTGTGCGTGCTGTTGCCTTTTGCCTTTCTCTGTAAATATACTATGCTCAGCACTGCGCGGCGAGTTTCAGAAAAGGGATAGCTAGTTTTTGATGCAAGTATTTTAACTTTTGAGGGATTACCAAACTTGTTGGTTATAGTGGAGCTAAACTACAGGCAGGTTGGAATCATGTCTCAGAATATGATAAGGAAAGGGTTTCCCTTTAAGTGCCACATTTCTTAGGAAGGTAGTAGAAAAGTAAACAAACATTTCTCCTGCTGCATTTCTTCATGTAAAACAGTGACTACAAAGACTAGCAGTATAACTGAACTGGCACGTTGTCATGTACAGCGTATGCACACCTAACAAATCAGTATCCGCAGGGAACTGAGAAAGTTATGGTTCAGTATAAAGGACTGGAGTCGTTTTAAGGGATATGGAAAAAAATAAAACTGGAGGAGAAATAAGGTAGTGGGGAAAAAGACTACTAAAAAAAATAGAAAGGAGAGTCATAGGAAAGAAGTTTTGAAGTCTCCAAAAAAACAAAAAAAACACCAGGATGGTAAAAGTAGGCAGAAATGGAAAGGAATGAGCATGAAGTCTTGAGAGCTTTGTGGAGCAAAATGAGCTGTAACTAAACCCCTAGCACCTGGGTTTAGCTAGCAAGCTCAGAAAATGGAGGAACCGGATGGATGGGAGTGAGTGACTAATATTTGCCTTGGGACCACTTCATGGGCACAACGTAGAAGAGGCTAGGTGTTGACTGTTCTATAAATGGCCTGGCTGGACTATTTTCAGGCTGAACCTGGAAGACCATAACCCTTATTCACTACAAATGTAAAAAGGAAGAGAATAGTTCAACAGCCAAAGGGAAGAATATATGAGAATCATAAAAAAAATAAATAAATAAATAAATAAATAAAAAAAAACCTGTGCGTGGTCTCCACAGACAGTAGAAATGAAACTTCTGTAAGGACTTGTGAAGGAAAGCAAATGGTACATTACAGTATAAGCTCCTTCACACTTCCTTAAAGAAGTTTCACGTCTACTGCATTTGGTGACCAATTTTATTACTAGATTGGTCTCTGGTTCTGGAAGTCAGAGGCTGCACCCTGTAATGGATGCAGGCATTAAGAATATTAATTTGCATCTAAATAATATGCTGCGCTACTTACAAAAATACACAGGGAAAAATTTTTAGGATGTTTCTCCTACCTGTCTTTCAGGGTAACAGACTATTAAAGTTAAGTACCGTTAGCTGCAGTTCCTATGCAAAATAGGAGGCTATTGACCTGTGCTGTCCCAAAAATAACAACAATGGCTACACTGAAGTCGAACCCAAAGTATATGCTATAAAACCAGTGTTAGGCATTACTGGGTATACTCCAGCATGAAAAGGTGCACAACCACCTTATGGTTCACTTAGTTTTCAGTTTGTGAAAATAAAGATATGGACTGGCCATATTAATGCCAATCACTGCTCCCCCATTCATAGCAAGTCATACACTGGCAAAGGTTGTATAATAGCAAATACTTCTCAGTCCTTTCATTCACAACTTCTTCAGATACAACACAGTAGCAAAAATAATCCTTTAATGTGTATTTACAGCACCAGTTAATTTTTTTTTTCAAAGCAGCCAGTGGTTCCTGGCTGTGGTCTTTGGTTGGTCTACATCTTGGGGCACCTTCACCTTAATCACCACATGTTGGATAGCAAGCTGGAGATGAGGGGTAGTTGAGCAGAAAAGTTTCTCACTCCACTGACAGAAAGTTCATTCTTCGAATCCCTGAAGAAGTCTTTCACGTTTATTCACCCTGACCCTCCCTGGTATTTAGTTTGTGTGTGTGTGTGTGTGTGTGTGTGTGTGTGTGTGTGTGTGTGTGTGTGTGTGTGTGTGTGATCACTCGCTTTTGCTCTTCACTGTCCATGCATGTGTCTGTGTATGGCTGCCATGGATCGCTCATTTACTCTCCCTATTCACTCTGTGTGTGTGTTGGGGGGGGGGGACTTGTTCGCTCTTACTCTTCACTGCCAGAGTGTCTGTGTGTGTGTGTGTGTGTGTGTGTGTGTGGGGGGGGGGGTTGCGTGCTCGCTCACTCTTCACTGTGTGTGTGTGGAGGGGGGATTGCTCGCTCTCACTCTTCACTGTGTGTGGGATTGCTTGCTCACTCTCACTCTTCACTGTGTGCATTTGAAAAGTTGAAGTCCTTTAAGGGTGAAGTTTGACTTGCATACTTCTATTTCACTTTCCAGTTATATTCCGAGCTTTCGCACCGTCCCATAAGAAGTGTCACTTCAAAAATAAATTTCAGAAGTGTTACATAGTTGAAGTCCCAACCAAATTGCATAAGGCTTATAGAGAAGTGAACTGACACGAAACAGTACAGCATAAAATATTTGGCTTACTTAAGGGTACTGAACATACAGTGTTTGTGTGAATTCAAGGTGTGTGCGTGTGTGTGTGTGTGTGCGCGTGTGTGTATGCGTGTGTGTATAACTACAGTGGATATAGACAGTGTACACACCCCTGTTAAAATGCCAGGTTTCTGTGATATAAAAAAAATGAGTTTGCAATAAATCATTTCAAAACTTCTCCCAACTTTAATGCGACCCATAACCTGTACAATTCAATTGAAAAACAAACAAATCTGCTAGGGGAAAAAGTATAAAAAATAAAAACCACACAGTAAACTGGTTGCATAAGTGTGTACACCCTTAAACTAATAGATGTTCTTCATCTCACATTGCTGCAGTCATAACTTATGGGTAGTCCGCTGTCCTCGGTCGGCCCGAATACCAAAGTATTAGGCTGACGTCGGTCATGGGCGCTCAGATCTGACGTCAGAGCGTCAAGGTATAAAAGCGCATGACCGACGTCATTTCCTCAGTCTTTTTTGCCGCATGGTCCGAAGCAGAAGCAGCGTTTGCAAGTGCCGTTCGGCGTTCTGAAATTGTCGTATTCTGAGTTTCAGACCGAAACCAAGTTGGGCTAAGTACCCCGTTGGGGAATATTTTTGTTTTTTCTTGCCTCAGTTATTTCCGGATGTCAGAAAAAGTGAATAATTGTATTTCTTATGGGAAACAGATACCGCATAGGGATTACCACTCTCTTTGTATTCCTTGTTTGGGACCTGAGCACGACGTAGTAGGGTGTCGCTTTTGTGCTAGATTTAATAAGCGCACCATTAAACGTAGGTTAGATTGTGCTAGGCTTGTCTTGAAGCGGTGTAATTACAATATGCCGTTGGATCCTCCGGCGCCGCTACATGAAGAAGCGCAAAGATAAATCTTTAAAGCCCAAGCAGGATGATTCGTCCGTTCCGGACGCCGGTTCTTTAGACACTATGGTGGATTTGGTTGATCCGGCCGTGGTTTCAACTGAGTCTCAGGGGGAGACGTTGGTTTTGCAAGATGTGGCCTCTCAGGAGTCAGGTCAGGCTGAGGGGGCCTCTCAGGTTGTTGTTCTCCCTTCTTTGCCTAAGGTGGTTAGGCCTTCTCCTTCGGTCTCTAAGGTACCTTCCAAAGGCAGGCCTGGTTTGCCTGCCACAGGTGTCAGTCCTAGTTCTGCAGGTTCTGTGCCTAAAAAACACATGCTTAAAATGGCAGAAGATTTAATTACTTTAATCAGGGGTTCTATGCCCCCTCCTGATAAGAGGCCTAGGGTGGAGCCAGAAATGGAAAGTTTGGGACAAGCTTCAGATTACTCAGAGTCTTCGGCTGAAGACATACAGGATTTTCCTCCTTATTCTGATTCAGACGCAGAGGATTCCACTCCTTCTGCTTCTCCTCCAGAGGATTTTTCTTTTTCAGAAACCCTGCATTCTATGAGGGAGCATTTTAAATGGGAAGGTCAGGATTTCTCAGATTCCCGGAAGAGGCTTAGGGAATTTTTGTTTTTACCACAGCATAGGCCTTTGGCTATACCTCCTGTTTTGGATGTTGTTCAAGACGTTTTCTCTGAGGCTTCCCTTAATCCAGACTCTTTGCCTCCTGCTCCAGTTAAGCCGGATAGGTATTACAGGGTGCCTGAGGCTCATAAATATCTGTATGAGCCCTAGGGCCGACCCAGAAACTATTAGCCAGGGACCTAAGGGTGTCAGGGCTTCTGTTGTAAAGAATCCAGTTCCTATGGATAAGGATGCTAGAGCTTTGGAAAGGTGGGGTAAGAAAGTGTATACCTCTTCCACTTTAGCAATGAGGGCTTTGAATTGCCAGTTTCATATGTTGAAGTACCAGAATTTTCTCCTTACTCAGTTAAAATCTAAAGTGGATGCTTTGGCAGAGGGCATAGAGTGTAAGGAATTACAGGATTTGATACATGCGTCTGATCAGGTGGGTAAGCATGCTTTGCAGTGTGGTTTTGATGCTTTTACAGGCTTCTTCCAGGGTGGCTGCCACTGGTTCAGTTATTCGCAGGCACGCCTGGCTTAAAGATCAGAATTTGTCAGAGCATGTCAAAGCTAGGATTTTAGATGCTCCTTTGCAGTCTGAAGTTTTGTTTGGTTCTCCTGTGGAGGCTGTCTTGAAGAAAATGGAAGACAAGGCTAAGTCTATGCAGACTGTTAAAGATTTTTTGCAGGTGCAGCCCCCTAAGTTTAACAGGAACTGGCCTACTAAGGGTTGGACTTACCCTTCTTCTGATTCGCAGTCTAGGGGTAGATCTAGACGTGGTAGGGGCAGAGCTCAGAGTTCTTTCAGGCCTAGACCGTGGAGTTCACCAGCACAATCTACAGGTGAGGGCAGGGGCCAGTCCTTTAAGTAAACAGGCCCAATGACCTGCATTTCCAGCTGCCAGATCCTTCCTGTCTGGCAGCTCCTTTGGGAGGAAAGTTGGCACTCTTCAAGCAAAATTGGTTTCTAGTCACCCAGGACAAATGGGTGTTGGACATTATAGACCGAGGCTACAAGTTTTATTTCCACACATTGCCTCCTTTCAAAGGCATGCCAGGCGTTCCTCCTCAGCAAAGGGTAGAGGCTCACAAACAGATTTTTACTTCTTCAAAAGGGGCTATACAGCAGGTCCCTCTGTCAGAAGTGGGCCTCGGATTTTACTCTCGCCTATTTCTTGTACCAAAGAAAGGAAACACTTGGAGGCCAATTTTGGATTTATCTATCCTCAACACATATCTGGACATTCCAAGATTCAAAATGTTGACGTTGCAACAACTTCTGCCTCTGTTGGGCAAAGATCACTGGATGGTAACTCTGGATCTCAAAGAGGCTTATCTTCATGTTCCTATCAGGCCCAGTTGCAGGAGATTCCTGCGTTTTCGGGCTGGGACTTTACATTATCAGTTCTCTGCATTGCCCTTTGGCTTATCTACTGCGCCCAGGGTATTCACAAAAGTTCTGGCTCCAGTGATAGCCTTCTTCAGGTTGAGGAATACAAATTTATCCTTATTTGGACGATTGCCTGATTCTTGCTCAAGACAAGCACGAGCTTCTTCACCATCTGCAGTATGTTATGACAGTGTTAAGGTGCCTAGGGTATTCTGTGAATGAAACAAAGTCCAGTCTAGTACCCTCTCAGGAAATGTGCTTTCTGGGTGTGAGACTGAATACAGCTTCCCAGATGGCCTTTTTGACCCCGGACAAGCAAAAGAATCTTTCACTTTACTTCCATCAATTGTCTCTACGGTCCAGGCTGACTGCAAGGACAGTCCTTCAAGCCTTGGGGTTCATGGCATCTTGTATTCTGGTGCTTCCCAATGCCAAACTGCATATGAGGAAGCTACAATGGTATCTCAAAAATGTTTGGACACAACACTGCCAAGATCTGGACACTGTCATTCAGATAATACCTTGCATTCAAAAAGAATTTTTGTGGTGGGCTCAGGAATGTCACCTAAACAAGGGACTCTCTGTGACCCGACCAGAGGCGAGTCAGATTTTAATGACGGATGCCTCGGACAAGGCTTGGGGAGCACACCTCAATGGAAAATGGGTTCAAGACACGTGGCCTGCCAGACTTCAACATTTACATATCAACTTGAAGGAAATGTTAGCAGTCCAGTTTGCATTGATGGCTTTCAAGGATTTACTTCTCCCAGGGCAGGTGTTGATCCAAACAGACAACACTACTGTCATGTGGTACATCAACAAGCAAGGGGGAACCCATTCGTACCCTCTTTGCAGGCAAGCTGTGATTTTGTGGGAGACTGCTCTCAGTTTGCAACTCACTCTTCAAGCAAGGTTTCTGCCAGGAGCACAGAACTCCTTAGCAGATGTTTTGAGCAGACGGATAGTGGATCCCTACGAGTGGAAAATGGATCCTCATGTATTTCGACAGTTGACAATGATATGGGGAACTCCAGACATAGATCTGTTCGCTTCTCCACTAAATTTCCAGGTGCCAAAGTTTTGCACAAAGATGTTTCATCCCACAGCTTGGAAAGTGGATGCTCTATCATTCAGTTGGAGCAATCTTCACGTCTATGCCTTTCCGCCTCTGCCTCTACTTCCAAAGGTTCTCTTGAAGGTCAGACAAGACAAGCCCTCCATGATTCTAATAGCTCCAGACTGGCCTCGACAGCACTGGTACCCACTGCTGAGGAGTTTAGTACGGGAGCCTCCTTACCCTTTGCCTTTGATTCCACACATTTTGACACAGGAGGGCAATCATTTCCTCAATGTCAGGATTCTGTCCCTGCATCTAACAGCCTGGCATATTCTGTTTTAGAACCTGGAGGGTCGCAGCTTCCTCAACAAGTTTTGAATGTTATTTTGGAGGCCAGGAGGCCTAGTACAAGGAAAGTTTATGCTGATAAATGGAGGAGATTTTTTATTTGGAGCAAAGCAAAGAGCTTTGATGTTTCCAGGCCTGATTTGAGTGTTTCTCTTCAATATCTTACAGAATTATTGGACAAGGGTTTGTCTTTCTCCTCTATAAAAGTTCATGCTGCAGCCATTTCTGCTCACTATGACTGTGACCCACCATTGTTTTCTCATCCTTTGTTTAAGCAATTCCTTAGAGGGGCAAAGAACATAAGACCCCCGCGTAGAGCTCCTACTCCTGCCTGGGATCTCAATTTTGTGTTGGAAAAACTTACTTTACCTCCTTTTGAACCTGCAGCTACAGCTGAGTTAAAGTTTTTGTCTTGGAAGACTGCTTTTTTGTTGGCCATTACATCTGCTAGAAGGGTTTCTGAATTACAGGCTCTAATGGCAGTTGAACCCTTCCTGATTTTTCATAAGGACATGGTATCTCTGCGTACTAACCCTACTTTTATGCCTAAAGTGGTTTCAAATGTGGCCTTGAACCAATCTATTCATTTGCCTACTTTTTATGCAGATCCCCAAAATAAAGGGGAGAAAAATTTGCACACTTTAGATATTCACAGGCAGTTGCATTTTTATTTGAGCAAGACTAAAGGGTTCAGACAGTCTCAGCAGTTGTTTGTTTCTTTTGCTTTGGGTTCTCAGGGGAAACCTGTTTCAAAACAAACTATTTCTAAATGGATTGGCCTTTGTATTGCTTTTTGTTATTCTCATCATGGTAAGGAGATTCCAGCTGGAATCAGGCCTCACTCCACTAGGGCTACTGCCACTTCTACTGCTTTTTTAAGGGGGGTAGCTACTAAAGATATTTTGGAAGCAGCTACTTGGAGTTCAGTGCACACTTTTTCTAAACATTATCATCTTCCTCTTTATTCCAAATCTAGGGCTGGATTTGCCACTGCAGTCTTACAGGGCATTTTGGCAGCTCCCAATGCTTTATGATTTTGCCAGCCTCCCTTTACCTCTGCTTTGGGATTCTACCCATAAGTTATGACTGCAGCAATGTGAGATGAAGAACATAGTACAGTTTTGTACCTACCATAAATGTAGATGTTCGAAGATCCACATTGCTGCAGTCAATTACCCTCCCTCCTTCCCCCTCTGTAGTTTGGAGTGGTTGTATGGTTTGGGTTGTAGCTGGTTTTTTTTTGTACATGGTTTTAGGGAGTTATTCTATTTTTGGCTGTTGCCTTTATTTTTAGGGCCTTCTGACATCTGGGGCAAGAAAAGACTGAGGAAATGACGTCGGTCATGCGCTTTTATACCTTGACGCTCTGACGTCAGATCTGAGCGCCCATGACCGACGTCAGCCTAATACTTTGGTATTCGGGCCGACCGAGGACAGCGGACTACCCATAAGTTATGACTGCAGCAATGTGGATCTTCGAACATCTACATTTATGGTAGGTACAAAACTGTACTTTTATTAAAGCACCTTTTGCTTTAATTACAGCATTCAGTCTTCTTGGGTACACAAATGCCATCAATTAAAGAGACTCTGATTAACCCCAAATAAAGTTCAGCTGTCCTAGTAGGATTTTCCAGACATTTACTCAGTTGACTGCTACAGCAAAAGCCGTGGTTCGCAGAGAGCTTACAAAGAATCAAAGGCATCTCATTGTTGTAAGGCATGTACCATGGAACACAGTGAAGACAGTCATCAGAAAGTGGAGAAAATTTGGGACAATAGTGACGTTGCAAAGAACTGGACACTCCTCCAAAATTGATGAAAAGACGAGATGAAAACTGGTCAGTGAGGCTGCCAAGAGACCTACACCAACACTGAAGGAGCTGCAGGAATTTCTGGCAAGTACTGGTTGTGTGCTATATATGACAACAATCTCCCGTATTCTCCATATGTCTGGCCTATGGGGTAGGGTGCAAGACAGAAGCCTTTTCTTACACAGAAAAACACCAGGCCCGGCTAAAATTTGCAAAACAATACATAGTCTTCCAAAAGCATGTGGGAAAATGTGTTATGGTCTGAGGAAACCAGGGTTGAACCTTTTGGCTACAATTTCAAAAGGTACGTTTGGCGAAAAAAACACACTTTGCATCACCAAAAGAACCCCATTCACACGGTGAAGCATGGTGGTGGCAGTATCATGCTTTTGGGTTGCTTTCTTCAGCTGGAACTGGGGCTTTAGTCAAGGTGGAGGGAATTATGAACAGTTCCAAATACTAGTCACTTTTGGCCCAAAACCTTCAGGCATCTGCTAGAAAGCTGAAGATGAAGAAGAGTTTCACCTTTCAACATGACAGTGACCCCAAGCATGCATCCAAATCAGAAGAAGAATGGCTTCACCAGAAAAAAATTAAAGTTTTGGAATGACCCTGCCAGAGCCCAGACCTAAATCCAATAGTAAATCTGTGGGGTGACCTAAAGAGGGCTGTGCACAAGAGATGCCCTCACAATCTGACAGATTTGGAGCTCTTTTGCAAGGAAGAGTTGGCAGATACTGCCATGTCAAGATGTGCCATGCTGATAGACTCCTACCCAAGAAGACTGATTGCTGTAATTAAATCAAAAGGTGCTTCAACAAAGTTTTAATTTAAGGGTGTGCACACTTATGCAATCAGCTTGTTGTACTTTTTTTATTTTTTATATTTTTCCCCCAACAAATTTGTTTGTTTTCCAATTGAATTGTACAGGTTTTAGGTCACATTAAAGGTGGGAAAAGTTTTGAAATCATTTATTGTTGTCTCATTTTTTATATCACAAAAACCTGCCATTTTAACAGGGTGTGCACAATTTTTATATCCACTGTACATATATCTATCTTTATATATATATATATATATATATATATATATATATATATATATATATATATATATAAAAAATGTGTGTGTATGGGTCTACTTTCCATCCCCAAAATTACACTTTATTGAACATCAAAAACCCGACACCAATCTAGCAAAAGTGCAGTTAAACAAAAACACACTATTCCAACCCACGCTTCAACAAACAACGATCAGCACTTTGGCATTTTGTAGAACAAGTGCGGTGTTTTTTCTTTATTATTTACAGTAGTAACGGAGTTAACTTGTACAGTAGTTTGAAGCATCTTGATATAGCTTTGCGGTACAATGAGGATAAGGAACTTTACCATTTCCCTGCTGTAGTGCGATCTCGGAGTTGGTATATAGAATTAGCAGGGGGTGTAGGGAGTGCCCCCCTCAAAAATGTGTTTGAAGTGTACATTTTAGTGTTTTGGGTTTTTTTTCACTGTTGCAATCATTACATTTGGGTAATCTGCTGCAGGTTGCCCTCAGTCGGCCTGATTAACAAAGGCTTGGGTCCTACGTCGGTTGCTTTCCCTTCTTCCATGATGTCAGGTCGTCTGGGGTATAAAACAAACATGCAGCCTATGCCATTACATCAGTCTTTCTTGCCGTGCGGGGCCCAAAACAGAAGCAGTTTGCAAGTGCCGGTCGGCCGACTCCTGAAATTTTCATTTTCTGGTTTCAGAACCGAAGTCTTCAACTTAAAGCTAAGTCCCCCATTGGGGAAACTTTTTCTTGCTCCTTACCAATGTCAGTAAAAGTTAATAATTGCATTACTTATGGAAAGCAAATACCTCATAAAGATTTTCATTCATACTGTATTCCTTGCCTTGGCCCTGACCACGACGTACCTTGCTGTTGGTTTTGTGCTTTATTTAATCAGCGCACTATCCGTAGTCAGTACATTTTTGCCTCTAAATATTTAGGTTCTTGGTTTAATTATCCAGAAATGTCGTTGGTTAGCCATCCTACTACTGGGATTCCTAAAAAAACGCAAAGATAAAGACAGAGACAGGTCGCCTAGGTCCAAAACTGCCGACACTTCTCCTAATCCATTCGCCAGTTCGCCAGTACTCAGTGAGGCACTTTCGCAGCCCCTGATACCCGCTACTTCTGATTCGCAGGCCTCTACTGAGACCCATTTGAAGTCCGGTATGCCGTGAGATGCTTCACTTATGGAACCTGTGGATGTCTCTACCTTGGATGGGTCCGGAGCCGCTGTGCAGGCACCGGCTTCTGAGGGTGTATTTAGGCCTACAGACTTGCATATTAAATCGACACTGCCTTCATTACTAAGGTCTAAATCTCGATCCATGTCTAAAAAATGATGCTCAGGCCCCTATGCCTAAAAAACAAATGATAAAAATGGCTGAAGATCTAATTACTCTAATCAGGGGTAGTCAACCCCCCCCCCCCCCCCTCCAAGAGGCCTAGGGCTGAGCTTGATTATGAATCTTCTGATCAGGATTCTGTTTCTTCTGACTCTTCTGATCAGGATTTTGTTTCTTCCGACTCTTCTAATGACCTGTATTTGTCCATACCTACTTATGAGGATTCTGATGCAGAGGATTCCATTCCCTCTGCTTCCCCTCCTGAGGATTTTTCTTTTGGGGAAACTTTACATACTTAAGGGAGCATTTCCACTGGGAAAGCCAGGAATTTTCTGATTCAAAAAAGAGGCTTCGGGATTTCCTTCTTCTACCTCAGCATAGGCCTTTGGCTATACCTCCTGTAGTAGACATTGTTGATGTTTTCTCGGAATCCAGTATGGCTCCCGATTCCCTGCCTCCGGCTCCTAGTAAACCTGACAGATACTACAGGATTCCTGAGTCCTACAAGTTCCTTTTCAAAAATCCTTTTACAGATACAGAAACCATTTCTCAGGGACCCAAGGGCATTAAGGCTTCTACTGCTAAAAATCCTACCCCTTCTGATAGAGACTCCAGGGCGCTGGATAGATGGGTTAAAAAGGTTTATACTTTGCAGCCTTGGCAATCAGAGCTTTAAACTGCCAAGTTCGTAAGTTAAAATATCAACAGCATATTATTGGACTGCTTAAACAGAAAATAATGTTGATTCCTGACTGTGTGGAAAATAAAGATTTACAGGATTTAATGCATTCTGCTGAACAAGTTGGAAAACATACTTTGTAATGTGGTTTTGATTCTTTAGAGGCCTCCTGCAGGGCTGCTGTTACTGGGTCTGTGCTTAGGAAGGCATGCTTGGCTTAAGGAGCAATCTTTGCCTGATCATGTTAAAGCAAAATTGTTGGATGCTCCTTTAAATCAGGACCGCCTGTTTGGCAATAAGGCTGAAGAAGTTTTAAAAAAGATGGAAGATAAAGCTAAGTCTATGCAAACTGTTAAAGATTTTTTACAAGTGTAACCTCCAAGATTTAGTAGGCACTAGCCCACTGAGAATTGGCCCTTTCCAGCCCCTTCCAGATCCTCTCAAGTCAAACCCAGACACAACAAAAAACCCCAGGTTTCGGTCCCAGGAGACTCTCAAAACTAAGCAGTGGAGGGCCTCCACTTCCAAATCTGGAAATAACAAGACACCCCTCTATAGTAAACAGTCTCAATGACTTCCTTTTAAAATTACCAAGCACTTATCTTTTAACCGCCCCTTTGGGGGGAAAGATTGCTCTTCATGCAAAGAACTGGGAACTCATAACCCAGGACAAATGGGTTTTAACGATAGTGTCCCAGGGATACAGATTTCATTTCCACACGTTGCCAACACCAAGCGGGTGGCCAGACCTGCTCCCAAATCAGTGGGCAGAAGCTCAAAAACAAGTACTTTCCCTCTTAAGCATGGGGGCTATTCAACTAGGGAAAGGGACAAGGTTTCTATTCCAGGCTTTTCCTGGTACCCCGAAAAGACAAATAATGGCGTCCAATATTGGACCTGTCTACTCTAAACACCTTTCTGGAGATTCCAAAATTCAAGATGCTGACTCTTCACCAGTTACTTCCTATGCTAGGCAAAGTCTATTCATTTGCCAACCTTCTTTCCCAATCCACAGAACAAAGGGGAATGGATTCTGCATTCCTTGGATGTGCACAGACAACTAAGATTCTTTTGGTTGGAGGTATACTTTTGTTTCTTTGTGTTTATTTGCTCCTCATTATGAGGGGGCACCTGACATCTGGGGCAAGGAAAACTGATGTAATGATGTCAACTGCATGTTTTATACCCCTAATGACCTGACGTCATGGAAGAAGGGACAGCAACCAACGCATGACCCAAGACTTTGTTAATCAGACTGACTGAGGGCAACCTGCCAGCAGATTACCCAAATGTAATGACTGCAACAGTGAGTACACGCTAACATCTACATTTATGGTAAGTGTACACAACTGTACTTTCGGAATAGTGTGTTTTTGTTGAACTGCACTTTCGGTTTATTGATGTCAGGTTTTTGATGTTTGGTAAAGTATAATTTTGATGAAGGAAAGTTGAACTATATGTTTACACATATATGTATATGTTTTACCATTGAAATAAAGCAACTGCTTTGCTCATTTGGCCATGTCATCAAACTAAAATATTGAAAAAATGACATGTTTTGAATAGGAAGGTCAAACCCAGTTATACTGTCATTCCATGATTCTTTGCATTCAATGTAGCCCAGATGACGTATACTTCAGTTTGTCCTTTATACGTTCTTTTACATTTGTGCAGGGGGGCAAGCCCCCTTGCACCTCCATGTGTCCCCCCCACACTCCCTGGAATTTTTATATACCATCTCTGAGATCACACTACATTGATGAAAAGGGTAAATTTCCTGTTCCTCACTGCACTGCTGTTTCTGTTCACATTACCGAACTCAGACTACCGAATTACGCTTCACATTCATTATTGTGAATTCGTAGTAGTCTGGTTCTGCATTGTGCCTCTTTGAAACTGTACTTTCTACCACGTTATTTGATCCCCTGCAGTTCAAGATTTCAATTATTTGTATATATCTATATATAAAAAATGTATATGTATGGATTTCCATACCTTTGTCAAAAGGCACCAATATTGATGTGTATAACATTGGCACCAATCTTAGCACATCCAAAAACTATGCAACAAACACAATTTTTTTATGGGGTGCTTTGCCCCCCACAACTCCTGCTAATTATATATTGCAAGTCCAAGATCGTACAGTTATTGGGGAAAGGGCAAATTCCCCAGTCCCGAGAATTGTCCGATCTACTTTTGTTGAAAGGTGTCAACCATCTGTCAAGTGTCTGTTTTATGTCTGCTAACCAGACGTTGACCAAACTGGCATTCAATAAAAGTAGTTTTCTCCACATGCATGTGTGTGTATGTGCCCACATGCGTGCATTTGTCTCTGTGTGTGTGTGTGTGTGTGTGTGTGTGTGTGTGTGTGTGTGTGTGTCTTTGTGTATATAATTTACACACATGCTTGTGCACACCAACACACTGTAAATGTATATGCAGAGCTGTGTTGAAATGCTGTTTGATTTGAATTTGTTTGTGAGTTTTGTCTGTTATCGTAAAAGGAGAAGAGGAGGAGGGAAAATACAAGAGTTTTTTTTTCGTACTTTGAGTATAAAGTGTAACTTTAGTTTTCCTGTTCCATGTGTTAGGAAACCAAGGATCATTAAAAATGCATTTGAATGGTTGACTGTGAAAGGGGACAGATGCAAACAGTTTATTATGCAAACAGCGGTTAGAAGCAAGGTGGCGGAAAACACGTGTTTATATTCTGTTTTGTGTGTGTGGAAATGGACTGATATAATTAACCCTGGTTCCTGAGATGCTCCTGAATATGGGGGTATGAGTACAGAAAAATGTTTTAATAGTACTGTATAAAGTGGGTCCATTCTACCCTATGTAATATTTTACTAACGTAGATAGTTTGGACTGGAAATTCTTCTGTTACAGACAGCTAGGATACTCATGTAATTTAGAGATTTACTTTAAACAATCTTGTCTCATGTGATTGATTTTTTTTTCTTTCATAGGTTCATAGGTTCATACTAGGCTATCTGCCCAAGGGCATTTATAAGCCTAGCCCATAGTTATGTGGCTTTCGCCACCCCTTTAGTTTGAATAAAAACTATGCCTATCATTTTGCTGTGCCTCTGTCAAGCAGTGACACTGAAGTAATCCCTGGGGTATATCTGCTATCTCCCATCCATTGGTCAAGATTCCTCTTGAACAAGGCCAGCGAGGTGCTCTGCCTCACATGTACCGGGATTTTGTTCCACAGCATAGGGAGTCTCTGGGTGATGAATCTGTCCCTCCAGCACATTCTATTTATAACCGTGTCAAGGTTTAAGTCTCCCGCCTTGTGGTTCTGAGGGATCTAGATTTTTGAGGTGAAGCATATTCATCAAATCTGGGTTTGACATGGCCTTATATGTCAGGCACAGGTCACCTCTGAGCAAGCAGTATGAGACTGAATAGAGCTGGAGTTCTTTCAGTCGGGCAGCATAAGACATATTTTTGAGACCCTTTATCCTTTTGGTGAGGAACTTTTGGGGCCTTTCAAGCTGCAGCAGGTGTCTGGTCAGATACATTCCGAACGGGGCATTGTACTCAATCATAGGTCTAATGAGTGATGAGTACAGGGGGATGATGACCCCCCCTTGATCTAGATGTGAATCCCTTCATGATCAGGTGGGCGATATAGAAGGTTTTCCTAACTACTTTAGAAACATGAGTGTCAAACGAAAGGCTACTGTCAACCTGGGTCCCCAGATCCCTGATGACTTTTTCTGTGCTCAGTGGATTGCCACCTATATGGTAGCTAGGGGTAACCTTGTTTTTCCCGAAGGGTATGACTATGCATTTTTTGGCGTTTAACTTTAGGCCATGGCTCTGGCACCAGTTATCTGTTTCTGTGAGGCCCTTCTGGAGGATATCTGTGTCAGATGTGTTTTCGACTATGGCGCCCAGTTTGCAGTCATCTGCAAACTTTGTCAGCCATAACCCTCCTGTGTTTGCTTGTACTTCAGAAAAGTAGATGCCGAACAAGAGTGGACCCAGGACTGAGCCCTGTGGGACACCACTTGTGACAGGCTTTGAGTCTGACATGGCTCCAGCAACTCTGACCCTGTGGGTTCTGTCACTTAGCCAGTTTGCAACCCATCTTGTGATGTATGGGTTTACATTCAAGCTGATGAGTTTTTCGATGATACCTGAGTGGGGTATTGTGTGAAGGCCTTTGCCAGGTCGAGGTAGGCTGTATGGACTGCCTTTCCCTCATCAATGGCCTTGGTGACTGTCTCAAAAGTCAACCAAGTTTAAGAGGCAGGATCTGCCTTTGACAAAGCCAGACTGGGTTGGATCCAAAGTCTGCAAGTTCCCTATGTCTTTATTTATGAGTTCCATTATGATCCTCTCCATGGCTTTGCAGATAAGGCTTGTCAAGGTAATGGGCGTAAGTTCCAGGGTCTGTGGAGGCACCGCCCTTATGAAGTGGGACCACACGCCGTCGCCGCCTCCTTGGGTCACGTATCCTGAGGTGAGGCTAAGATTAAACAGCTGTCCTAACTGTGGGTTTAATTCCTGAGTTCGTGAAGCACACAGCGGGGACAACATCCGTCCCATGGATGCTGTGTTTTTGCCTTAGTGAGGGCAGTTCTCACCTGGGCGTTGGAGATGTTTGGGGCTACAATCCTCTGGAATAGATATCTCCTTTTGGGAGAAGTTTGCACTGAACCTGTCAGCCAGTATGTTGGCAATGTGTGTAGGTTCAGTAATTTTCACATCATTTTGAACTAATTCTGAGCATATCTGGGAGTTTCCTCCTAGGTTTCTAACATAGCTAAAGAAGGCCTTATGATTGTCTTTAGAGTCCTTGGCGATTTTTCTCTCAAAATTTGCCTTGGATGATTTTATGAGAGCTCTTAGTTTTTACTTATAATGATCAAAGGTGTCTTACCTTTCAAGGATTTTGTTCTATCTTGTAGTAGCTTCCTCCTTTTGTTGTAGAGCTTGTTTATGGCTGGGGTCCACCAGACTGGACGCCTTTGGTACAGAGAGTCTTAGTTTTGTTTGGGATTGCCTGATCCATGCAGTCCTGTAGGTGCTGGTAGAAGGCATTTGTAAGTGATTCAGTGGTTTGAGTAATGTTTACCACTGGCTCAGGGGCCTTAAAGGAGACCACACTAGTTTTTAGAAGTGTGAAATCGGCTTTTGAGAAGTTTTTCACTGTGGTCTTTTTATTTCAGGTGGGGGCGGATGAGGACCTCCAGCGAGATTAGTTTATGATCTGATCTCACCAGTGAGGGTATACTTCGGTATTGAACATTTTGATCCCATGTTCGTGATGATGAGATCAAGTATGTTTTCTCCTCTTGTGGGGATGGTGACTAGTTGTTCCATGGCATTAGAGTTTATGAACTCCAGGAATCTTTGGGTTAGAGTGTTCGGGCTTGAATAGTGTTCCCAGTATATATTAGGGTAGTTGAAGTCACCTAGTATGATGGTGTTTGGAGATAAATTTATCCCCTCCAATGTTTTCAGGAAGGCCATGTGAGGTTCCTGAGTTTGAGAGGGTGGCCTGTAACATGCTACAAATTGCAGAGCAGTCTTGCCTATGGTTAATTGCACCTGGATGGTCTCCGATGCATCGTGCGTTGCCACCAACCTTGAGGTGTGGGTGTCCTTTATGAATATGGACACCCCCCTCCTTTCTTGGTGTTGTCCGGATTTTGGGGCCGGAACATGATATGAGGTGAAACCTGTTAGTGCTGGGGTGCTCTCAGGTTCTGTCACAGCACAGACATCGATGTTCTCCATATTGAGAAGGGCCTCGAGTGGTGCATCTTGAGATTGAGACTTCTGGCATGGAGCGGCATTACCCTTAGTTTTTGTTCGTTTTTGGTGTTCTAGGGTGGTAGGTTTAGAAGTTGAGGCTTGCCTAAAAAGGGCACTATGGGGGTGGCAAGAGCCTTGCCAATATCCGGAAGCCCAGGGTGACAGGTGCAAGCCTTGCGAAGCAGCGTGGCTTGTCCAGCATGTCATCCCAGGCAGACAGACATTGGATCCCTTTGAATGACACCAGAATTTAAGCCAATTATTAAAGCTGATCATCTTATCACTGTATTGTGGCATCATTCTAGGTGAAGGTAGGATACTGTTCAAGGTCAGGGTCATACCTGCCTGGGCTACATAATCAGTGAGCTCCTCGATGTCCCTTTCATGTAGTCCAAGGAGGTGAGTCAGGTCGCTGACACCAATGTGGCGTGACAATGACTGAGTCGCTGAGTACCTGCTGCTGTTGAGACCTGAGTGTTTGCGTTATGGCAGATTCTAGCCCGACAGGCAGCTTACTGTGACCTTCTCCTTACTCTCAGAGCGAGACGTCAGTGTGTCTGACTATGGAATCACCAATGACAAGTGTGTCTGGCATTTGTTTGGCCTTAAGGGCTGTGACTGTTTGACACTCTGACTGTGTGGTCTATGTGTTGCATGTGTTGGGTCGTGAGGTGGTAGTTGTTTGGGTGTCTGCTTTGGTGGCCTCTGCTGTTTTGGTAAATTTTTGATCAGAGCCTCCGAGTATGTCTTTGTGTGAGTATGTGTATGATTTGAAGTTGTGATGGTACCATGTGTGACTGGGTATGTATTGTGTGTGGTTACCTTCTCCTCCTGTCTGGTCTTGCCAGTCCTATGTTGAGAGAGCTCAGCCTCCAGTTTGGCCGTATAGTTGCATCTCTCGCATGTATTTGTGTTTTGTGGGAGAAGCCCGTGTACATTTACCTCATATTTAATGTGCATTATCGTTGGCTTGACTTTTGTTTATGCACATTTTTTATTTGTTCACTTTTAAGACCTTGTGGCTGGTGTTTATGCATTTATTATCTGTGGGGAGAGTATTTTTATCACTGTAGGTTGGTGAAGTGTGGCATTTTTTTTTCCAGAAGCCAGATGACTAAATCAAGGATGGCAGGTAATTGTTGTAGCAGGTCTTTAGTCCAATAATTTAAAGAGGTGACAGTACCACCTTGGCAGGAAGGAAAGCTGAGGGGAAGTGTGTGTGTGTGTGTGTGTGTGTGTGTGTGTGTGTAAAGTTTTTGAAAGGTATTTACCAAGGTAAGTGGTCACTATGTAGTCCTTGTCTGGGTGTAGATGTTGGGAGTCCATACACAGTACAGCAGTGCATATTCCCATTATGGTCTTGGGCCCAGATTGCATTTGGCTATTTGGTTATTGAGTCTGTTTTCTGTACACATTTTTGTACTTTAACCTACCGCATACCTGTAGTGTGACTTGGGAAACCATCTCTGTGATAACTCTCAGGCAGTGGTAACATTCAGATCCAGTTATTGTCACACAAGCTGTCGCACATTGCTGGTAGTAGGCTTGATATTTCACATTTCATTGGTAGTGCAAAGATTCAAAAACCCTTCTGGTTGCCATCATTCACAGGGGAGACGCAAATATGTTTAAAACAGGTGGACGACTTTACTTTGAATGAGAAAAACAGTGCCATAGTAGATGAGTGAACCAGTCAAGGATGCTGAAAGGTAAAAGGTGAAGAACAGGCTGAAAATTTGAGTGAATTCATAGCATAATTCGTCATCAGTGAGAAGAGTGGGTGGGAGGGTGTCATCAAGGGAGTTGGCTGTAGAATTTGGATGTGGGAAAACACGGTACATGTCAATAACAAGAGAGGAGATGGAAGCGGAATGCACAGATTTTAGACAGGCTAATTTTGGGGTTACTAAAAGGTGTGGCAGATGCAATTGAAGAACCTCTCACAGCATTATATAGCCTGTTCTTTCAGACAGGGAAAGTCACCAGGATGGAGTTAGCAGCTACCCTGAGAATTCATTTTGATTTATGTGAAAGTGGTAAAAAACATGGAAGCAAGATTTTTAAGCTGCTGGAGAGTAGTAGATTGCTTTATGGATTCACTCTGATGTAATCTCAGGCAGATTTGTTTCAGTTTCACAGTCATTTGACCCAAGAAGTGGTTGACGAGGAGCTGATTGATGGGGTGGTCTGAGAAGTTACCAAGGTCCTATAAAGAGGCTGTTAAAAATCCTGAAGGGGTTTAGGACTGGAAACAGTGGGGTACAGGACAGCAATCTGAGTGGAAAGGTAGCTGGTACAGAGTACACTAAGGTAAGGGTATGGGTTAGAAGGGAGCTAGCACGGGAAAATAGAGCTAACTAGTCATACCACTGGGGTTTTACTCAAACCAACATTTATTAAAGCATTTGCATAAAAAATAAGAGAGTAGCAAATAGAATAGGACACATTGAAGATATATGCTTGCATATTAGTCTAATCCCTTGTGTTTTTTCTGTGCATCAGCTTAAAAAGCTATTGTCGGACTTGTCTGCTTACTTTTTCTATTAGTTATGTAATTTTTTTATGTCATTCATATTCCTTCTGATGCAGCATCTTTTGCTAAAATTATGTAAATTTCATGGTAACGAAGGAAATACAAATGAAGTATCAGTTAATGTATTCTCTTGCTCTTGTGGTTTTGGTGGTATATGAAGAGAGTCCTCAAACCATTCCACCTTCTCAATTAATTTGTAAATAAGTAAACAAAGCTAAAATAAGGACTCAGATCAGAAGTATGGACTGGGAGTTGATTTGGTTGGGTTAGCTGTTTATGGTGAGAGAACTGTGGCCGTATCATGATAAAAATGGGTCTATATTACGCCATCGAAACACCATAACAGTGAGCACCACATCGTCAACAAGTATTCAGTGAAATTCACAATTCACTTAATACTTACAGGACGTAGTTGGCCAACTACAAAATTTTTGCCCTTTTCTCCACTGTAGTACAATCTCGGAGTTGGTATATTTAGTTAGGGGGGGGGTACAGCCCATGGATGGGTTTGGTTTAGGTAGATTTCGTTCCATTGGTTTGCGGGGCAAGTATTTGTTTGCCCTTTAGGTATTCAGTGAATCGCAGAAGTGAATTTCACTGTATACTTGGCGGTGTGTTGTTTGCTGTTATAGTTTTTCGACGGCGTAATATAGACCCGATAAAAATGTGCAACTCTGTAGGAGGGGATTGGTGGTGTCTGCCTCTTAAGCAAAAGTGTACTCTGTCTGCATTACATTTAATGAGACCATGTCTAGAATATGGGGTGCAGTTTACAAAGCTTCACAGAGAAAAGGAGCTAAACAGGTGTAGAGAATACAAACCCCCAAATGACATGAATTGTTAAAGG